>NC_137977.1:70732350-70976299 GCF_963924665.1 Micromys minutus | reverse complement strand
GGTCCTATAAAGTTCAAGGCCTTTAAGTGATTAAAATAACTAAATGCATTGCTTTCTTATTTATCTCTATTTCTTCATATATAACAAACCTATTTTTATCAATATTTTGAACAATCCACCAGCAGGAAAAATAAGTAAAGGTGGCCTTTTATGGCATGAATCTAAATGTTTGGAAGCAAAAGCAACCTTTACAGCAGACATTATTAAAACATATCCCACTCATATCTAGAAAATTTATACAAAAATATATCTTGAAAGCAAGTTTAAAACATTTATAAAATGTAAATCATTATACAATTTTTAATATATGTCTATTTAACATTGTTTTATAAAGCATTTCTTGACTATTCTATCAAGTCCCTCTTGATGTGATATTGATTAATCTGATAGTATATTCAGATAGGAATGTGTTCAATATCATTTTATATCATAGTATTTGTTTGTCTATTATTGGCAATAATTGTTTAAAATTCTTTGTATCCTAAAAGCATTTGCAATGTAGTTTTAAATTTTGAAGATTTGTTATTGTCAGCGCTAATAAATTCTGGCCAACTGCAACCAAATTTGGTATATAAATCTAATTAAAAACGTGTTTGCATACAACATATAGGCTTCTGCTACAGTATTTAGGTATCAGTTTTCCTATTTGACCTGTGCATTATCTACGCATAGAGCTGGAGCTTTTAAAGCTCAATGTCAGGTATGTGCCTGTGTACCATGATGCCAAAACTATAAGTAAGAAACAGGAATGCTAAATATCAACACTGCTACAAAACTACAAAAAGATTTCAGTTAATCTGAAACAAATACACAATGTTCACCTCTTTTTCAAACCATCTAAGTGGCACTAGCTAAGCTATCCCTACCTACCCAGTCAGACAGAATATATATCTGTTAGCAATAGAAAACAAAGAATTCTACCTCACTGAAGAATTTGCTGTTTATTTGTTGTTGTTGCTGTTGTTGTTTTTCATTATGAGGATGATCTAAAAATGTATTTGATATTGTAAAGACCTAATTTATATTTTTCTTTTAAGACATTGTATGAAGTCTTAGAAAATAAAGATCATCACAAGTTATTTTGTTATTGTTCCTCAACATTTACATCAACTTTTTATGAAAAAAATATTAACAGCAGGACAGTAAATGCTATCTAGCTTACAAACCCAAAAACAGAGTAGATAAAAGTAGATGATATAATGCTTTTAAAAATTTTGGCAATTGGCAGGCAGTGTCTGTAACATGTTTCTCGAAGGTGAGCATGAACTGTGTTTGCAAAAATTGCTGCATAGGCTCCTCATTTGAATAGCCATCATTACCATTATTAGCCTCTTTGTGTATAGAGATTTTCTTTCATGTATCATGAACACTAGAAACAAAAACCAGCAGAATAGATTGTAAAAACATTTCCCAATGAATTACTTACATTTCCTCTATTTTATTTTATAGAGATTTCAATGACATGTTTGGATAGAAAATATTTTTATTGTTGAATATGCATACACATTGTCAATAATAATGATTTTCTCTGATTGTAGCAAAAATAAATGCTGCAAATCAACCCACATACTTCTCTGAATATGGTTGCAAAAAAAAGATATTCTTCAGTTATATATCTTTATGTAACACCTTCTGGTTCATTGCAAATACAGTAATAATGCACTAATATATAAATGTTATAATCATCTGCATAGAAGTAACTAAATTCTACTTTTAATATTTGAAACCTGTTAGGCAATATAATTTTTATAAAAAATGACCAAAATTACACTTTATTTTCTAAAAAGAATTTTCCCTAACAAGAACACAAAAAAGCTGCCAATAAATGCTGAAACCTAATTCATGTTTACAATGATTTAGCTCTTCTGTAAGAATTGGTCAATATAAAATGTAATGAGTAGTGGCAACTTAGAGAATATCGTAATGTGATAAGTTTTGTCATGAAAAATAATCAATGCTGATTTTATATATCTTTCACTCTTGAAAAGCGGTAATGCTAATGTAAAAACAGAAAACAAGATTTTTGGAACACATGGATTTTGAATTTTAATTTAATTGATAGTAATTAGATTTATGGTTTAACTGCACTTTCAATAGATTTCATCACGGCATTTTATGCCTTACAGTTTCTTGACAAATTTATACAATAGAAATTGTTTGAAGCTTCTTTTTTTGAGAGTCTTGCTACTCATGTGGAATTTGATTTTCCTCTCTACAGATTTTTTTTTTTTTTATTTCTTCAGTGCCTATTGTAAATTTTGGAGATAAAAGGGGCATTGTCACTTTAACATAAGTCTTCACTGAGAATTTGTTTGTATAATTCACTCATGTGAGTCATGTCTTGAACTGGCATACTGTCTTGTATAACTGAAAAATGAAAACACCATGGATACCATTTGTAATTCCCTGTATCTAACATGTATTTGGTAGTGCTAACAGAGTCTGGTATGACTATATTTTCCAATTTTGAGTATGTTAGAAGATACCATCTATTAGAGTCATGTTCCAAAGCATTTAAAGCAAGGTGACAATGATTTAGCACCTTTCTGATATGCTTATGTCAGAGGATTGTAGAAAACAGAAGAGGTGAAGTTACCTGGCATTTATAATGCTGTAAATCTTCCTGAGGAGTTTCCCATTTATATTACTATATCCCTGTAGGCTTTACACAGTTGTTTCTCATCAGTGTGTCCTGCTGGGAGTCTTAGAACATGGTAAATTTTCAAGTAGTTCTTAATATTTATTGCACAGCATATATTCCTAAACACCAGTTGACATCCCTGATAATTAAGCCAATAATCTATCCACGTATGATACTGGAACATGACACAGAAATGAATATCAATGTCTAAGTGAGTTTTCCTTTTGAATAATTATTTCAAAACAAATTAGAGACAAAAGTAAAAGGATTGATGGGTAAAATTAATGGCAAATGTTAAAGCATAACCAAAATGTTATTACTTCGCATCTTATTGGGAAAAAGCAAAGTTATTTCCTTTTATAATCCCTAGAGTGAGATAATATAGCACTATGGTTACAGTAAGGAGAAGTACCAGTAGTCATTGCAACAGATTTGAACTACAATTTAAAATGATCTGGGCCTATAAGATGGCTCGTCTGGTAAAGGCATTTGTCTACAAACCTGATGACCTAAGTTTAATGCCCGGGCACCACCAAGCAAAGGAAAGAACTTAGCCTAAATGGTGTCCTTTGATCTCTAAAGGTTAGAGTGATGTATTACTCACTCACAACACACACACACACACACACACACACACACACAAATGTAATACAGATTTTATTTTGATGGGAGAGGGGCTGAGATTTGGCTCTGCTGTGAGAGCAAAGAATGCTGTTGCAGAGGGTATGGTTACTATTTCTAGCACCCATGTGGCTGGTCACAATGATCTTTAACTTCAGTTCAGGGCATCCAAAACCTTCTCTGGCCTTTGCAGACACTGCATGCATGTGGGACTGAAAACACTCATACTATATACATATATATGAACACAACAATGCAATAAGCTATCACACTGGGGCTTGTCAAATTACTACCTGAAAAGTTGTTGTGGTTTACAGTTCCCTGAAGAGAAGATGGTAAAATTTGATTAACTAATTTTTTGATAACATTTGTAGACTATAACATTTAAAATGGAGTAACAGGCTTTTAATTTGCATGTTTTCATATGGTAGAGTATTGTCAATTCAGTTATGAACCTGAAATTTGGATTTCCCTTGGTATTATAATAATAGACTATATTTACTCTAGAACAATATTCTAGAACAAACATTATTTTAGAACACATAAGCAAAACTCATAGGCGCAAAAACTGTGCATATGTCAACTATTACTAATAAAATAATAAAACACTAAGAATCATTTTCAACTCTCACTTTAGTGTTTTAATAGCTATTTATCTTAGTGTTGATAGTATCTATTCACACAGAAATGTTTGAACAGCCAAATGACATTTATGCTTGCTTTTATTTAAATGGCTGAATAACCCATGTGACTTAATTATAAGTAATTGAAAGCCACCAGTGTATCATGCAATAACCATTGTATTGGAATCTAGTGAAGCCACATTTGTTTAGTATGTCTACTGCACTATATGTATTATAAAAGTATTAAAAATACCAATATTTGCTGCTGTGTTCAAATCTTGAATTAAATGTTTGTTAGCCTGTGATTTTTGAATAATTGATTTACTCCTCTAAATTTTTTGGAAGCCCTGTGATAATTGAACCTTAATATTGTCATACAAATTAAGAATGCCACTTAGTTAATTCTCCCCAAATAGATGTAGAGCTAGAAGGATTTTCAAGTACTCTAAAATTAATCTACATCGTACTGTGTTTGTTTCCTTATTAACCAAAAAGCAATTTGATTGTAGTCATGAGATGAATTTTAATTATAGAATTAATCAACAGCAAATGGTAAATCAGCTATCCATTTTATCAGTCTACCCTCCAGGGGTATGATACATTCTACAGAAATGTAACATAACCCTATGTGTGCATTCTAAAGAAAATCTCTAAAATATGCTTTGCCAATTGCATATTTCACAGTGAACTGTACATCCAAGGGATTTCTGTTATTTGATAGAAATGGACTCTGCATTTCAATTTTCACAAAAAGGCAATATTAATTTCACTTTATAACTCATCTGATTTGAATTGTTGTTGAGCATATACATAAAAAGTTATTTGAAGTTTGTAGATAGTGTGGTAAAATAATCCTTCATTGCATTACCTCCACTAGTTTTCCTTAAATAAAATTTGTTCAAGCTTCTGCTTTGAATCAAAAAAATGTATAATTTTTAGTTATGTTTAAATATAAACCAATGGGTCAAATAACTTACAAATTCTTAATTCATCTGAAGCATAATTTCATATGAATAGAATGTTAGTAAGGAAAACTTCTATGGCATTGCGATCAACCCATCCTTACTAGCTCAGTTTGGCAGAGTATTTACTCATACACCATATGAGTGGAGAAGGAAGGAATAAGGTAGGAACAGGTCACATTACATATGTCGTATTTTTTATTCAAGTGCCTGGACAAAGCTCTGAAGCTTCCACTCAGTCTGACTCCTCACTCCTAGCAGATAAGGCTAATCAGGTTGTAATCCATGCATACCTAAGCCTGTCCAAAGGCTTGGATTTCAGGATGTGAGAGATGAAGGCTCTAGTCACATATTCCCCAACTTGGTGCACCTGTGTCGAGTTATAAACAGACATCTAAAGAGAAAGCCCAGGTACTGTGAATTCACATTAATTTCTGTGGAGCATGTGAAAAAGAGTTCAGTAGAAATAAAATATTCAAAGTTTCATCTGGGGGTGGGTACCCTCAGACACTGATTTACCTGAAAGACTGCTGGAAGAATCTGTTTTATTAGAACTCAAAACCAATGAAGTTTTCATTGGAGAAAACTTTGGAGAGCATTTGTTTTATTTTCCTGTCCGTCGGTTAAAATGAAAAAATCAGAATCTATATACTTTGTATAATTTATAATTTATTTAATTTGCACCACTGGATGCTGAGAAGTTCAAGGTCTAAGGGCTTTAATTAGTAGGGTATATCCTATGTAAATATTCTGTAAAGACATTGATCCTAAATGGGATCCAATTTCAAAAGCAATGAATGGAAGAATGACTGTAAGAATCATTCTCATGATGACCTATTATTACTACATTAGTTCATTGATTATTTTCAAGGCAAGCCCCTCAGTATTTAACTGTTAATAGTACATATCTTGGTACCTCAGGGTTAAGTTTCATTATTTGGGGAAAGGTATTTTTCACATAAATAAAGTCACCCAGAACTCTATGAAACGAATAGCAGCAAGCAAGTCAGAACAGCAGAAAATATAATGAAGAGAAGCTGTGGAGTGGGTGGAAAGTCTAGGGCTGTCTGAATATTATTGCCAACACTAAAGTTTGAGAAAAAATATTGGAAAATGAGAGACCTTGAACTTGTTAGTTAATAAAAAGAAATTCCCAGCATACAAACACACACACAGAGACACACAGAGAAACACACAGAGACACAGACACACACACATACATACATACAAAGCCTTGTTATTGAACTTCATAAATATCTTCCATCTTGATCATAATGTTTTACCAATCAGTGGCTTAGTATGGTGTAGATGCAAACCTTGAGTTACCAGAATTTTAATGAGATAAAACAAGCAAACAAATTGAGAAAAGTCATCTGTACTGCATAAGAAATAATCTTTATAGCGACATTTCAGTCATTTGCTCAACATATAAAAACAAATTGTTCAAACAACAATCAAATGGATGTTATGTAGGAAAAGTAAACAGTAAACAGTTCTCACTGGTTGAATTATAATAGCTCACAGTTTGAAAAATGTTAAAAAGTGGAGAATAGCTATGGATGGCACATGCACACAGAGAAACAAGACGAGTGCAGTGGTTTGGAAGCTCAAACTGAAATTAGAAGACACAAACTTTAAAATCAGAATCGTTTGGGACTATAGAGATCACTCACCGATGAAGAGCATCACTTTGCTTAAAGAAGACCTGAGTTCATTTCTCAGCACCCAAATAGGACAGTTCACAACCTCCTGAAACTCTACCTTCAAAGCAACTTAGCACACTGCTCTGGAATGCATAAACACCTTCATTCATGTGCACATACCTAAACACGGAACACATATAGATATAATTTAAAACAATAAAAATCTGTTACTGAGATCTTATGGATGTAGATTCTCACATCATTAGACATTTTTAAGTGGACAGGGGAAAGCTCTGGCCAAAGAACTACAGTGCAGAAGTCACAAGAAATAGCAGACCAACTTGTTATCCAAAACCAAATGGTCAGCCAGGAAAACATATATGCAAGTAATATTATATAGATTGGGCATATACATGTATGTATTTAACAAAAATTAATAAAAAATGTAGACAATGGGTTTGAAAGAGAGCAAGAAGGGCCTGAAGGAAAGAAAGGGAAGTGGAAAAATAGTATAATTAATTTTTTTTAAATTGATATAATTTTGAAAAAGCAATTTAAAAAATATTCACTGTCAATATACCCTCAAGAATTAAGAAAGTACTGTATAAATTATTTGTCAACATTATCAAATAAAATGTCACCACTGAGATAGAGAAGAACTAAGTGGCAAATCATAGAACCTAGGTACAACAATTACAATTCAGTACATGGAAAATAGCTCAGTGCTGTCACAGCTTTGAGAAGCGACTCTTTGATTATGGGTCTACTGTTTGGAAAGGTCACGTCCACAGCAAACTCTACATGTGGAAATGATTAGTATCATCACTAATAATTGTTAAAGTTCAGAACTATCTAGATACTCTTCAATAAGCAAGAGGTAAAATAATAGAATATTCTTCATTAGGATATTATTCAGGTTCAAAATCAAGAGCTGTCAATGAATAAGAGAAATGTATGGATTTTAATACAAGGGGCTGACAAGAAAATCAGTGAATAAAATTTACCCATGTCATCATATAAAATCTGACATTCTAGAAAATACAACGCTACATGTGTGTTTCTGCATGATAAGTTCTAAAATACTTTGTGCAGCAGAGGAATGGGACCACGTGTTAAATGTTAAAGTTAATTGAGGTTGCACACTGCAGGCTGGGCTGGAAGGAGAGAGGATGATTGAAGTGGAGCAAATCAAATAAGAGGCTTTTGCTTAATCCTGGTGAAAGATGATGGTAGATTAGATGGATGTTTGAAGTAAAGCTGCACAGAGTACAAGGTAGATGAGAGCAGAAAAACTGTGGAGGAGTGGGGAAGATCTTATTCACAAGGCATAAACATCAATCAAGAATGACTTACGGCTGCAGCCTATGTTATTCAGAGCTTTGGAAGTGGTATCTGGTGAAAAGTAAAATTATTCCACATTAGCACACTGAAGATATTCTTAACCATGTAAAATATTTAAAATGTCGAGCACAAAAGCCAAGTACAACTGACTTCCTGGATGTGTTATCTCTTCAGGTGGTTCGTTATTAGATTTGATGTTCCTATAGACTGTAATATGATTTGTGATTTGTTAAACTCATATTGTTCTATTTTTGTTTCAGATATTGTTTTTTTAATTGCTCATGACAAAGATTCATATTTCATACTAGCTACAAAGACCTTTATATTTCTAAAAAACTATTGAAAAATATCATTCTTTGTTGTTCATATTTTTAAATCACTTAAATTCATTGTGTGTTGGACTGATATTGCTAGTTTCATAAAATTAATCATGTATTGTTGACTTTTAAAAAGATTAATAAATTTATACTAAATGCATGATTCTAAATGTGGTACACACAAATAAGTCAATTCAACATATACGTGTTCTATGATTTTCATTTGTTGTTAAAATAACTGTTGATCACTTGACTCAGTAGGTATTTATGAACTAAACAACTCTATTCTGTTGCTTTATTTAAAATACTTGTCTATGAGAACATTAAGAAATCTAAGTATATAATAAATGAAACATATTGAAGACATTTGTAAAATCTATAAGTTAAAAGCAGTATATAGTCCTGTCATAATCACACAAATCTCAAAGGTTAATATATATATGTATTAATATATATATATATATATATATATATATATATATATATATATATATATATATATCAGTTCCTAAACTCCTAACAGATAGAGAAGATGATATACTAGTGACAAAATTTGGAGATGAGTACAGTCGTGTCCACTTGTAATCTCAGTCTTCAGCATGCTGAGGCAGAGGGATCACAATGAATATGAGACTAGCCTAAGCTACAGCACGAGATCCCTCCGTGGTACAAAATGCATGACAAAGCTGAAATAACTTGGGTTAGGTAGAATAAGAATAATATGTGTTGCTGTCTAATCAAAGGTAGGTAGTACTAAACTGATTCTATATAAAAAAACAGAGATTTATGGGCATAGTTAAGTTTTTGTAAGAATAAATGAGTTTGAAAATTAAAGTAATGTATGGACATACACATCCATACAAAGGAATATATCATGCGTTTTAATGGAAAGACTACATATTTCCTGAAGCCACTAAAATTTCAAAATATGTAAAAATTTTATAACAATTAATTACAATCATAGAAATTTTTCATTTAGATTATTCTTTTCTTTTTTCTTCTTCACTTAGAATCTTACTAGGAAGTTCTAACTTCTCATTGTTCTCTGAGTATTTTCTTTTTTTTTTAACTTTATTTTAAAAAACAAAGATAAGGACTTCAGTACACAGAGTGGAGCCTGGCCCATATGCCACCCGAAGCGGCAGCTCATAGAGGCTGAGCAACTGCGATTGGGAACAGAAAATTAGAACTTCTGTTTCCACCTGGAGGCGACTTCAGGATGCAGAGCGGACCCTGACCCATCTGCCATCCAGAACGGCGGCTCATAGAGGCTGAGCAACTGGTGGGTGGGAGACCTGGGCGGCCGGGGAGCAGAGAGATCTCTATGGAGTGCACACAGAAAGTGCACACCCTAACTTGCCCTGCCCTGCCTTGCCCAATACAGCAATTGGGAACAGAAAATTAGAATTTCTGTTTCAACCCAGAGGCGACTTCAGGACGCAGAGTGGAGCCTGGCCCATCTACCACCCGGAACAGCGGCTCATAGAGGCTGAGCAACTGCAACCAGAAACAGAATGTTGGAACTTTTGCACTCACCCGACTACTGTGAGGCATAAAACTGGGCTTGGCCCATCTGACACCTGGACCAGTGGAGAACCAGGAACACAGAGCAGATACAAGGGAAAGGCAAGAACATATCACTGACAACAAAATGGCAAGAGGAAAGAGAAAGAGTATATCCCAAGGAAACCAAGACAACCTAGCAACACCAAAACCCAGCTCTTCCATAACAGCAAATATCGGAATTCCAAACACTCCAGAAAAAGAAGACACAGACCTGAAATCATACCTCGAGATGCTGATAGAGATATGTAAACAAGAAAGGGAGGAAAAGCAAAAAGATTCAGAAGCTTTTAAAGAAGAAACAAGAAAAACACTCAAAGAACTCAAAGAAGTAGACGAAAATAGAACCAAAGAAATAGAAGAATGGAAGAGGGAAATTAAAACAGAAATTGACACAATAAAGAAAACGCTAAAAGAGATAACCCTAGAGTCAGAACACCAAAAAAAGAAATCAGGAGTCACAGAAGCAAGCATTTCCAATAGATTACAAGAGATCGAAGAGAGAATCTCGGGGGCAGAAGACAACATTTCAAACATAGACAAAACAGCCAGAGAACAGGCAAAAAAAAAAAAACAAAAAACAAAAAAAACAAAAAAAGCTCCAAACCAAAAATGTCCAGGAAATCCAAGACACAATGAGAAGACCAAACCTAAGGATAATAGGATTAGAAGAGGGAGAAGAGTATCAACTAAGAGGCACAGTAAATATCTTAAACAAAATCATAGAAGAAAACTTTCCTACCCTTAAGAATGAGATGACCACGAGCATAAAAGAAGCCTTCAGAACTCCAAATAGGTTGGACCAGAAAAGAAATACCTCCTGACACATAATAGTAAAAACATTAAGTGCCCAAAGTAAGGAAAGAATACTAAAAGCAGTAAGGGAAAAAGGTCAGGTAACATATAAAGGCAGGCCAATCAGACTCACACCCGATTTCTCAGCAGAGACTATGAAAGCTAGAAGAGCCTGGACAGATATCACTCACTCCTTAAGAGAGCACAAGTGCCAGCCCAAGCTGCTATACCCAGCAAAACTATCAATCACCATCGATGGAGAGACGAAGATATTTCAAGACAAATCAAAATTCATACAATATCTGACCACAAACCCAGCACTACAACAAATTATAGGTGGAAAACCCAATACAATGGGAAAATACAGCCTAGTAAAAACAAGAAAACTCCTAAACAAGAAAACTAAAAGAAGAAAAAAACACAGACACAACTCAACCAAAAAAAGCAGTATTGGCAGGAAAGGGAAACAACTCTTCCTTGATATCTATTAACATAAATGGTCTCAACTCCCCAATAAAGTGACATAGACTATCAGACTGGATACATAAACAAAATCCAGCCTTTTGCTGCATAAGGTTAACTCATCTCAGAGACAGAGACAGACACTATCTCAGAGTAAAAGGGTGGGAAAAAAACTTCCAAGCAAACAGCTCCAAGAAGCAAGCTGGAGTGGCTATTCTAATATCGAATAAAGTAAATTTCCAACCAAAAGTTATTTAAAAAGATAAGGAAGGACACTTTGTACTCATTACCGGGGAAATCTGTCAGGAGAAACTCTCAATCCTTAACATATATGCTCCAAATAAAGAACCACCCTCATTCATAAAAGAAACCCTACTAAAGCTCAAAAAATACATTTCACCCCACACAATAATAGTGGGAGACTTTAATACCCCACTCCCACCAACGGACAGATCAGAGAAACAGAAACTGGACAAGGACACTGCAAAACTAGCAGAGACTTTGAACCAACTAGAATTAATAGATATACATAGAACATACTATTTTAAAGTAAAAGAATACACCTTCTTCTCACCACCCCATGGCACCTTCTCGAAAATTGACCACATAATTGGACACAGAATGAGCCTCGATCTATATAAGAAGATTGAAATACTCCCATGCATCCTCTCAGATCACCATGGTCTACGGCTGGTCTTTAACAACAACAAAGACAACAAAAAGCCCACATAAACATGGAAACTAAAGAACACTCTGTTAAAGGATAGCAGGGTCAAAGTAGAAATAAAGAAAGAAATTAAGGATTTTCTAGAATTCAACAAAAATGAAAACACAACATACCCAAACCTATGGGGTACAAAGAAAGCAGTATTGAGAAGAAATCTCATAGCCCTAAGTGCTTCCAAAAAGAAACTGGAGAGAACTCACATCAGCAACCTGACAGCACAGCTAAAAGCCCTAGAACAAAAGGAAGCAGATATACCCAAAAAGAGTAGATGGCAAGAAATAATCAAAATTAGGGCAGAAATAGATCAAATAGAAACAAAAAGAACAATTGAAAAAAATCAACAAAACAAAGAGTTGGTTCTTTGAAAAAATCAACAAGATTGATAAACCCCTAGCCAGACAAACTAGAGGGCAAAGAGAGAGTATCCAAATTAACAAAATCAGAAAGGAAAGTGGGGCCATAACAACTGAAACTGAGGAAATTCAAGAAATCATCAGATCCTATTAGAAAAACCTCTACTCCACAAAATTGGAAAATCTGGAGGAAATGGACAAATTCCTAGACAGATACAAGGTCCCAAAGTTAAACCAAGACCAAGTAAACCATCTAAATAACCCTTTAAAACCTAAAGAAATGGAAGAAGTCATCAAAAGCCTCCCAACTAAAAAAGCCCAAGTCCAGACGGGTTTAGTGCAGAATTTTATCAGACATTTATTGGGGATATAACACCAATACTCGCCAAACTATTTCAAAAGATAGAATCAGATAGAATATTACCCAACTCATTTTTTGAGGCTACAATAAAGCTCGTACCTAAACCACACAAAGACCCTACAAATAAGAGAACTTCAGACCAATCTAACTTATGAACATTGATGCAAAAATACTCAACAAAATCCTTGCAAACCGAATCCAAGAACACATCAAAACGATCATTCATCATGACCAATTAGGCTTCATCCCTGGGATGCAGGGATGGTTCAACATAATAAAATCCATCAACATAATCCGCCATATAAACAAACTCAAAGACCAAAATCACATGGTCATCTCACTAGATTCTGAGAAAGCATTCGACAAAATCCAACACCCCTTCATGTTAAAAGTCCTGGTAAGAACAGGTATCCAAGGCCCATATTTAAACATAATAAAAGCAATATAGAGCAAACCAACAGCCAACATTAAACTTAATGGCAAAAAACTTGAAGCAATCCCACTAAAATCAGGGACTCGACAAGGCTGCCCACTCTCCCCCTACCTATTCAACATAGTACTGGAAGTCCTAGCTGGAGCAATTAGAGAGCAATGAAGATCAAGAGGATAAAGATCGGAAAGGAAGAGATAAAAACATCACTCTTTGCCGATGACATGATAGTGTACTTGAGTGACCCAAAAAATTCCACCAGAAAACTCCTAAAGCTGATAAAAAATTTCAAAAAAGTGGCTGGATACAAAATTAACTCAAACAAATCAGTAGCCTTCTTATTCTCAAAGGACAAACATGTGGAGAAAGAAATTAGGGAAAAAGTAGCCTTCGCATTCGTCAAAAAAACTATGAAATACCTTGGTGTGACTCTAACTAAGCAAGTGAAGGACCTGTATGACAAGAACTTCAAACCTCTAGAGAAAGAAATTCAGGAGGATCTCAGAAAATGGAAAGATCTCCCATGCTCATGGATTGGAAAGATCAACATCTTAAAAATGGCCATCCTACCAAAAGCAATCTACAGATTCAATGCAATCCCCATGAAAATTCCAACCCAGTTCTTTAAGGAATTGGAAACATCAATGTTCAATTTCATATGGAATAACAAAAGACCTAAAATAGTGAAATCCATACTCAACAACAAAAAAACATCTGTGGGAATCAGTATCCCTGACCTACAGCTATATTACAAGGCAATTGTGCTGAAAACTGCATGGTACTGGTACAGAAATAGGCATGCGGATCAATGGAATAGAATAGAAGATTCAGAAATGAGCTGTTATGTAAATGGTCAACTGATTTTTGACAAAGGAGCTGTAAACATTCAATGGAAAAATGGCAGCTTATTCAACAAATGGTGCTGGTCCTACTGGCACTCAACATGCAAAGGAATGAAAATAGACCCTTTCTTATTTCCTTTACAAAGCTCAAGTGTAAGTGGATTAAAGATCTCCACATTAAACCAGATACACTGAAACTATTAGATGAGAAAGTAGGGAAAACCTTAGAACACATAGGCACAGGAGAAAATATCCTGAATAAAACACCAATGGCTTAAGCTCTAAGGTCTAAGATTAACAAATGGGACTTAATGAGATTGCAAATTTTCTGTAAGGCTAAGGACATCATGAAGAAAACAAAACGGCAACCAACAGAATGGGAAAAGATCTTTACCAACACCACATTAGATAGAGGCCTAATATCCATGGTGTACAAGGAACTCAAAAAGCTAGACACCAGAGAATCAAATAACCCTATTAAAAAATGGGGTACAGAGCTAAACAAAACATTTTGAGTTGAGGAACACTGAATGGCCGAGAAAGATCTGAGGAAGTGCTCCACATCCTTAGCCATCAGGGAAATGCAAATCAAAACAACCCTAAGATTCTACCTCACACCATCAAATTGGCCAAGATCCAAAACTCAGATGACAGCAGATGCTGGTGAGGCTGTGGAGAAAGACGAACACTTCTCCACTGTTGGTCGGGTTGCAAGCTAATACAACCACTCTAGAAAACTGTATGGTGATACCTCAGAAAATTGGATATAGTACTACCTGAAGACCCAGCTATTCCACTTCTGGGAATATACCCCAGAGACACTTTTATACACAACAAAGACATATGTACCACAATGTTCATAGCAGCTCTATTTCTAATAGTCAGAAGCTGTAAGGAACCCAGATGTCCTTCAAAAGATGAATGGATACAAAAATTACATATTACTTAGCCAAAAGAAACAATGACTTAACCAAATTCTTAAGAAAATGGCTGCATCTAGAGAATAACATCCTGAGTGAGATAACCCAGTAACAAAAGAAAAGACATAATATGCACTCACTGATAGTGGGATGCTAACCCCAGAGGCTTGCACTCCCCCAGAAACAACTCACAGACTGTATGAAGTCCAAGAAATAAAGAAAACAAAACAAAACAAAAAAAATTTACAAAACAAGAAAACTTTAACTATTTCCATGTTACATTTTGTTTTACATGTACTTTAGCTTATTGTAAATATTAAGTTTTCACGGCATACAATCAAACCTTGAAAAAAATCAAGTACTGACTAAAAACTATATTCATATAGTTTTTTGTAAAAATTATGTTAAAATCTAAAAAAAGTACTGACAAAAAATGTATAATTTTTGCAAAAAATGTTTAAAATCTGTTCATTTATCTTTGTTTTGTAAAATGAAGTTGTTTAAAAAAAACAAAGATAAAAGAAAAGAAAATTTAAACATTTTTGCATAAATGTATACAAATACAATTGTGTCAGTGCTTTGCCTTTTTTTTTTTCCTTTTCTTTTCTTTTTTAAGGCTTGATACTCTGCATTAAGGTCTTACTATTTACAATGAGCAAAAAGTACATGTAAAATAGGGTGTAACCCGGAATTGGTCAACTCGTTCTTGGTGTGTAAGGACTGAGCATGACTTTTTTTTTCCCTTTTTTTATTGAAATTCACACAGTCTGTGAGTTGTTTCTGGGGCAGTCCAAGCCTCTGGGGTTAGCATCCCACTATATGTGAAGGCATATAATGTCTGTTCTTTTGTGACTGGGTTATCTCACTCAGGATGATATTCTCTAGATGCAGCCTTTTTCTTAAGAATTTGGTTAAATCATCGTTTCTGGTGGCTGAGTAGTATTCCATTGTGTAAATGTACCACAATTATTGTATCCATTCATCTACTGAAAGACATCTGGGTTCTTTCCAGCTATTGGCTATTATAAATATAGCTGCTATGAGCATTGTGGTGCATGTATCTTGGTTGTATATTAAAGTGTCTCTGGGGTATATGCCCAGAAGTGGAATAGCTGGAACTTCAGATAGTACTATGTCCAATTTTCTGATGTATTGCCAGACTGATTTCCAGAGCGGTTGTATCAGTTTACAACCCCACCAACAGTGGAGAAGTGTTCATCTTTCTCCACAACCTTGCCAGTATCTGCTGTCATCTGAGTATTGATTCTTGGCCAAACTGACTGGTGTGAGGTGGAATCTCAGGGTTGTTTTGATTTGCATTTCCCTGATGGCTAAGGATGTCGAGCACTTCCTTAGATGATTCTCAGCCATTCGATATTCCTCATTTGAGAACATTTTGTTTAGCTCTGTACCCCATTTTTTGATAGAGTTGTTTGATTTTCTGGTGTCTTGCTTTTTAGTTCTTTGGGTTCCTTGGATGTTAGGCCTCTATCTGCTGTAGAGTTGGTAAAGATCTTTTCCCATTCTGTAGGCTGCCATTTTGGTTTCTTGACAATGTCCTTAGCCTTACAGAAACTTTGCAATCTCATTAAGTCCCATTTGTTAATATTTGACCTTAGAGCCATTGGTGTTTTGTTCAGGAAATTTTCTCCTGTGCCTATGTGTTCTAAGGTTTTTTCTAATTTCTCATCTAACAGTTTCATTGTATCTGGTTTAATGTGGAGATCTTTGATCCACTTAACTTGAGCTTTGTACAAGGAGATAAGATAGGGTATATTTTTATTCTTTTGCATGTTGAGTGCCAGTTGAACAAGCACCATTTGTTGAATAGGCTGTCCTTTTTCCATTGAATGTTTACTGCTGCTTTGTCCAAAATCAGGTGACCATATATGTGAGGGCTCATTTTTGGATCTTCTATTCTATTCCATTGATCCATGTGCCTATTTCTGTACCAGTACCAAGCAGTTTTCAGCACAACTGCCTTGTACTATAGGTTGAGGTCACGGATCGTGGTTCCACCACATATTCTCTTGTTGTTGAGGATGGATTTTGCTATTCTAGGTCTTTTGTTATTCCATATGAAATATCACATTAATCTTTCCAACTCAGTGAAGAACTGGGTTGGAATTTTGGTGGGGATTGCATTTTATCTGTAGATTGCTTTTGGTAGGATGACCATTTTTAAAATGTTGATCCTTCCTATCCATGAGCATGGGAGATCTTTCCATTTTCTGAAATATTACTCAATTTTCTTCTTTAGAGGTTTGAAGTTCTTGTCATACAGGTCCTTCACTTGCTTAGGTAGAGTCACACCAAGGTATTTCAGAGTTTTTGTGACTATTGTGAAGGGTATCTTTTCCCTAATTTCTTTCTCCACATGTTTGTCCATTGAATATAGGAAGGCTACTGATTCGTTTGAGATAATTTTGTATCCAGCCACTTTGCTGAACTTGTTTATCAGCTGTAGGAGTTCTCTGGTGAAATTTTTGGGGTAACTTAAATACACTATCATCTTTGTCATCTGCACAGAGTGATATTTTTACCTCTTCCTTTCTAATTTGTATTCTATTGATCACTTTTTGCTGTCTACTTGCTCCAGCCAGTACTTCCAGTATTATGTTGAATAGGTAGGGGGAGAATGGGCAGCCTTGTCGAGTCCCTGATTTTAGTGGGATTGCATCAAGTTTCCCACCATTAAGTTTGATCTTGGCTGTTGGTTTGCTATATATTGCTTTTATTATGTTTAAGTATGGACCTTGGATTCCTGTTCTTTTGAGGACTCTTAAAATGAAGTGGGGTTGAATATTGTCAAATGCATTCTCAGCATCAAGTGAGATGATCATGTGATTTTGTTCTTTGTGTTTGATTATATGGCAGATTACATTGATGGATTTCCATATATTAAACCATCCCTGGTTTGGGAACAAGGGTTATTGTAGCCTCAAAAAATGAGTTACGTAGTATTCCATCTAATTATATCTTGTGGAATATTTTGGAGAGTATTGGTGTTATGTCCACAATAAATGTCTGATAAAATTCTGCACTGAACCTGTCTGGACCTGGGCTTTTTTTGGTTGGGAGGCTTTTGATGAATTCATCTCTTTATTTAGTTTTTATTAGACTATTTAAATGTTTTACTTTGTCTCGGTTTAACTTTAGGATCTTGTATCTGTGTAGGAATTCATCCATTTCTTTCAATTTTCCAACTTTGTGGAGTATAGGCTTTTGTAGTAGGATCTGATGATTTCTTGAATTTCCTCAGTTTCAGTTGTTATGTCTCCACTTTCCTTTCTGATTTTGTTAATTTGTATACTCTCTCTTTGCTCTCTAGTTAGTCTGGCTAGGGGTTTATCGATCTTGTTGGTTTTCTCAAAGAACCAGCTCTTTTTTTGTTGATTCTTTCTATGGTCCTTTTGGTTTCTATTTGGTCTATTTCTGCCATTATTTTGATCATTTCTTGCTGTCTACTCCTCTTGGGTGTATCTGCTTGCTTCCTTTTGTTCTAGAGCTTTTAGCTGTGCTTTCAAATTGATGATGTATGCTCTCTCCAGTTTCATTTTGGAAGACCTCAGGGCTATGAGTTTTCTTCTCATTACTGCTTTCATTGCATCCCATAGGTTTGGGTATGTTGTGTTTTCGTTTTCGTTGAATTCTAGAAAATCCTTAATTTCTTTCTTTATTTCTTCTTTGACCCTGCTTTCCTTTAACAGACAATTGTTTAGTTTCCATGTGTATGTGGGTTTTTTGTTTTTTGTTGCTGTAAAAGTCCAGCCTTTGACCATGGTGATCTGAGAGGATGCATATGAGTATTTCAATCTTCTTATATCGATTGAGGCTCATTCTCTGTCCAATTATGTGGTCATTTTCGAGAAGGTGCCATGTGGTGCTGAGAAGAAGTGTATTCTTTTACTTTAGAATGATATGTTCTGTAGATATCTTTAATTCTAGTTGGTTAATAGCCTCTGCTAGTTTTACAGTGTTCTTGTTCAGTTTCTGTTTCCATGATCTGTCCATTGGTGAGAGTAGCGTATTAAAGTCTTCCACTATTATTGTGTGAGGTGAAATATATTTTTTGAGCTTTATTAGGGTTTCTTTTATGAAACGGGTGCTTTTGTATTTGGAGCATATTTGTTAAGGATTGAGAATTCCTCCTGACAGATTTCCCAGGTAATGAGTAAAAAGTGTCTTTCCTTATCTTTTTTGATAACTTTTGGTTGGAAATTTACTTTTTTGATATTAGAATAATAACTCCGACTTGTTTCTTGAGGCTGTTTGCTTGGAAGTTTTTTTCCCAACTTTTTACTCTGAAAAAATTTCTGTCATTGTCTCTGAGATGAGATTCCTGTATGCAGCAAATGCTGGATTTGTTTATGTATCCAGTCTGATAGCCTATGTCTCTTTATTGGGGAGTTGAGTCCATTTATGTTAATAGATATCAAGGATTAGTGGTAGCTGTTTCCTGCTATTATTGCTTTTGTAGGTTGATTTGTGTCTGTGTCTCTTTCTTCTTTTGGTTTTCTTGCTTAGGAGTTTTCTTGTTTTTACTAGGACGTGAAATTGTATTGGGTTTTCAACCTATAATTCGTTGTAGTGCTGGGTTTGTGGTCAGATATTCCGTAAATTTAGATTTGTTTTGAAATATCTTCATCTCTCCATCTATGGATATTGATAGTTTTGCTGGGTAAAGCAGCTTGGGCTTGCACTTGTGCTCTCTTAGGGTCTGCATGATGTCTCTCCAGGCTCTTCTAGCTTTCATAGTCTCTGTTGAGAAATCAGTTGTGATTCTGATTGGTCTGCCTTTATATGTTACCTGACCTTTATCCCTAACTGCTTTTAGTATTCTTTCTTTGCTTTGGGCATTTGGTGTTTTGACTAATATGTGTTGGGAGGAATTTCTTTTCTTGTCCAATCTATTTGGAATTCTGAAGGCTTCTTTTATGCTCGTGGTCATCTCGTTCTTAAGGGTAGGGGAGTTTTCTTCTACAATTTTATTGAAGATATTTACTGTGCCTCTTAGTTGATATTCTTCTCCCTCTTCTATTCCTATTATCCTTAGGTTTGGTCTTCTCAATGTGTCCTGCATCTCCGGGACATTTTGGGTTAGGAGCTTTTTGGTTTTTGCATCTTCTCTGATGGTTTTGTTTATGTTTACACTGTTGTCTTTGGCCCCCGAGATTCTCTCTTTCATATCATGTAGTCTATGGGAAATGCTTGCTTCTGTGACTCCTTATTTCTTTTTTAGGTGTTCTACCTCTAGGGTTATCTCTTTTAGTGTTTTCTTTATTGTGTCAATTTCCATTTTAAATTCCTTCTTCCATTCCTTCATCTCGTTGGTTTGTTTTCCTCTAGTTCTTTGAGTTATTTGAGTTTTTTTTCTCGTTTCCTCTTTAAAAGCTTTTGATTCTTTTTGATTTTCCTCCTGTTCTTGTTTAAAGATTTCTATCAGTGTCTTGAGGTATGATTTTAGGTCTGCGTCTTCTTTTTTTGAGTGTTTGGCATTCCAATGTTTGCTGTGATTGAAGAGCTGGGTACTGGTGTTGCCAGGTTGTCTTGGTTTCCTTGGGATATGCTCTTTCGCTTTCCTCTTGCCATCTTGTTGTCAGTGATATGTTCTTGTCTGTCTCTAGTACCTGGTCTGTGTCCCTGGATCTCCACTGGTCCAGGTGGCAGATGGTCCGGGCCCTGTTTTGTGCCCCAAAGCAGCCAGGTGGGAACAGAGGTCCCAATGTTGGGTTCCTGGTCCCTGGATCAGGCAGTACAGGGGCACACTTTCCATGCACATTTGGTGGAGATTTCTCTGCTCCCTGGCTGCTCAGATCTCCTTCTCACCAGGCCTTAATCTTTGGGAACTGCTGGTCCAGGTGGCAGATGGGCCAAGCCCTGTTCTGCACCCCAAAGCTGCTGGGTGGGAACAGAGGTCCCAATGCTGGGTTCCTGTTCCCTGGATCAGGCAGGGGAAGGACGTGCTTTCCGTGAGCACTGGGCAGAGATCTCTCTGCTCCCTGGCTGCTCAGATTTCCTTCTCACCAGTCTTTAAACCTTTGGGAACTCATCTCTGAGTATTTTTCATCCTTTCCTTCTCTTTTCAGTGTTTTTGTATTGTATTGTCCTTGTTGATTTATTTTTTTTTTGTTTATTTTTGTTGTTGTTGTTGCTGCTGCTGTTGCTGTTGACAAATGGCCGAAAGCTGGAGCCAAAAAGAAAGATGTAGACTTAATTGAAGTGAGACCTCAGCTGCACCAAAACAATTGATAATCGTTAGTGGAGGTTAAACAATTAGCTGTAATTAGTAAGAGACCAGAATCTGGTTTGAAATCCAGGATTCAATTCTTCAAGAAAGGCTAGCAAACAGAATCAGTGGTATGGAGTTTGTGTCAATTCTTTGTCTCAAGCTGGAATGCAAATGTGGTCCTGTGTCAGGGTCTCACAAGTGTTGGTAATTTAAAGATATCAAAGGATCATGCAAAGTATCTATGCTTGATACTGGGAAAGGTCCGGAGAGGCCACAGGTGAAGGCACAGCCTCAGTTGCAGTGGAGATCCCAGCATAGTGGATAACTCCAGACTATGGCTGGTAGGTATATTGAAATCAGCCTCAAGTATAGGACAAGCTACTTGTCCTGTGAATTGCAGCAGGGAGGTAAAACTAACGAAGCTCTCTGGACACCAGAAAACTGTGAGGAGGTCCCAAATGTGAGTACCTGAAATTTTTATATCACTTGAAGAAACTACCAGTTTTTTTTTTTTTTTTTTTTTTTTTTTTTTTGAGGACATCAGAACCACACAAGCTCAGAGCACAAAAGTTGTGCCTGAGTCACAGGAGTTAGATACTGAGCTGTGAGACTTGGGGTTACACCCTGGACTTGGGTTTGGGTTTGTTCCATATAGGTCCAGATTCTTACAATTTCATACAAGTTTATCCAGATTTAGTTTTCCCTGGAGAGCTCATTATTCTTTCTTGGTTAGATGTATTCTTATTCTTATGAACTATAATGCAATGTGTGGGGTACCTTTGGCCGGCCTGTATCAAGGTGCATCACTGAGAAATTAGACAAGCTATTGATCCGGTGTAAAAGGACAGGAGGGGAGTGAGGGCCTGGGAAGGCATAGTAGAACCATAGAGCATTAGAGGCAGAGATAAGGGTCAAGAGTAAGAGGGGACATAAGAAAGAGACAGAGAGACAGAGGCAGAGAATCACACAGAGCCAGCCAGACAGAGAGCAAGGGTGGGTTCTTTTATTGCCTGCACTCACCTAGCTCCCCTGGCAGCAGTGCCAGGTCAAAACAAAAACATCTACTAGGTCATGAGGGCAGGCAAGTAGAATTGATTTCATACTTAGAGTATTTAACACATCTCTGTGCCCATCATGGAAAAAATTGTGTGTATGTATGTGTGTGTGTGTGTGTGTGTGTGTGTGTGTGTGTGAGAGAGAGAGAGAGAGAGAGAGAGAGAGAGAGAGAGAGAGAGAGAGAGAATGTTTAATGCTTGAAGAAAGCTTTTATAAAAATAAGTGCCAATCAATGGCTGTGTTTTAAAACAATTTTAGTGGAGTTTTTATTTATTTAATAAAGTAACAAGCAAATTGGAGAAAACTTTACAAAACTGACAAGAAATGTGTTTACTTTTACTTAATTTCTTAATAAGTAAAGATAAAAATGGAAAAAATTGACAAATATCACTCTTTCTAAAGCTTTCAAGTACAAAGTCTTATTAAGAACACTATCTACTTTTGTGTTAGTTTTATGTGTCAATTTATTTATTTTAAGTATGTCATTGATCCACTACTGTAGTTAAGTATGACATTTTACTTTTTAAATATATTTATTGTGTTGCTCTGCCATCTAGAAAGACAGGATATTGAATTTAGAGTTTAACTGAAATTATGTAATATAAATAATTATTTAAAATATGTACACACATTCATTTATGCATAATGGTTTGGCTTTATCCTAGAATCTCAAGAATTTACATCCTTTTCATACACACACACAGAGGGAGAGAGAGAAAGAGGAAGAGAGAGGGAGAGAGGAAGAGAGAGGAAGAAAAAGGAAGAGAGGGAGAGGGAGAAATAGGAAGAGAGGGAGAGAGAAAGAAGGACAGAGAGGAAGACAGAGGGAGACTGAGTGAAGGAGAGAGGGAGAGAGGGGGGGAGAGAGAGGGAGAAAGAGAGAGAAGAGCATGTACTGGAGATTTGGGGAATAAAGGAAAGAAAATCTGACAGTTAATACAAAATTTCACTTAAGATCCAGGAAAACATCATTTAATAATGCATCATGATGACCTTGAACAGCATTGTGAACACATCATGTCGTTGTACTTTTTTAAATGGATAAAGGATAGAATTCGTGGAGAAAGCTCATTTGGCAAAGTGCCTACTGTCCAGCACAGGGTCTTGAGTCTATATCTCTTGCAACCACGTAAAAGCTAGAATGGTGGTACATGTCCCTAATGGGTAGGAACACCTGAGGTTCCGTGAAGCTCATGAGGCAGCAAATCTAGCTGCAGTGAGTAAACTTCATGCTTAACATGTTTAACAAGAGATCACAACTCAGAAGATCAAGGTGGAGTGCAACTGAAGAGACTCACAATCCAGTCACAGCGAATCCTTGAGCTAGGACCTACTTAATTTCCCCATCCCTGAGCAGTGTCTTGGCACTCCTCTGAGGCCCAGAACCCCCGGCAATGGCATGGGAAAACAAAGTCAGGAATTTGTCAGGTTCAGTATCCCAAGATGCTATGAAGTATGACGTTTTCTGACTTGCTGTGCCACAGTTCTCAAGTTGAGAGGACCTCAAAGCACAAAGTGCTATTAGACTGAGTAATTAGATTCTGGTACAGGGATCTACCAAAGCTAAGCTATCACTGGTGCACAACAAATGTTTTGCCTTGCTTTGTCACATACTTTTAGACTGGCTCTTCCATGCATCTGGGTTTTATTCTTCCAAGGTCATAAGATCACTTGTGAAGAAGATACAAAGCATATCATCCCCTGGGCAGGGAGAAATGACGACTGGCTGATGTGCCTCTTACCATTTCTTCATAATGTTGCATAAGTCTGAAAATCAGGAACACCTTAATGCATACGGAATTGTGTAGGAAAGATGTTATGGTGTTTAAAATAAACAGTCTCTTTACTGAATGAAAAAACACATGACCACAGTGATGTTTACTCAGGGGTACAGATGCACAGGCATGCAACATGAACACAGAGAGGAAAGCATCCTCTATGAAATGGTCAGGGAGGGGGTGGCTCAGACACCCAACATATCACTTATGTCTTGGGGCTCAAGTCTTTAAAGTCTCTCTGTTGAGCCAATCCATTAATGAAGGTTCTACAACAGGAGAAAAAAGGATGAGAGAGCAGCCAGCTTCAGAATTCAGGTTGAAAATGAATAGTCAGTCACACTATGTTTTTCATAGAAGAGAATTTCTTTGAATAAGATAATTTTATGTGAACTTTTGCTCAGCAATTACTTTTTTTCTATTTTGTACCATTTGATTTACTCCAACCAACTCTTATTTACTGTCTGTAGTTTGCTTTTTGGGCAGAAGACAATTCTAATATTATAATTTATTATTCAAATACTTGTAATTATAAGTTATAACTAAAGTATGCTGATTCTTCAAGGACTGCTAAAATCTTCTGCCCTGAACAAGAAAGCTTCATGTGTTGTGGAGGGTCTTTTTTCTTTCTGTGCTAGCTCTATATGTGTGTTTCCTCACTCCAAATAAAAACCTTTCTTACAGGCTGATTCTATCTACTCCTGATGCTTGGTTTTATTTGAGAATTCCCCTGCTGTTCTCTGTGGCACTAAAGTTTGTCTCCTTTTAATTCTTTAACTTGCAGAGAAAATGAACCCAATCAAGATCCAGAGGTGGTAACAATATTTTTCATAGTAAACAGACATCTGGCATGATTTTGCATTTCTCTAAGAGAATTTTCTACAGTTTAAGTTCACAGTAAAATTGAAGGAAAATAAGACCTTTCAATATTTCCGAAGATCCACACACACACATTCTCAGTGAACCTTTCTTGAACCGAGTATTAGCTTTAAAGTTTTCAGCTTACAAAGATCTTGTCTGAATTCCATGTGTCCTGGGGGTTCTGGAGGGTTAATAACCTAAAAGCCTCAGTTGGGCTTAGGATCTCCAGACACCTGTGTTCTTTAAGGAGCTGGCAGCTCCTGATAAGGGATTCCAAGCCTGGTGTGGCCTCTTCCCCCCAGAACAACCTTCCCTCCAGGTGAGATCAGCATACCCTACTCCAACCTCTTTGAGACTTCAGAGAAGATGCCTTGAAGTGGAATCTTCTACCTACCAAATACCTTATTCTTAAAAAAAAAAAAAAAAAAAAAACTAAACTAAACAACAAAAACAATCCCATGGGCAACATGCACCCAGTCTCCACTAACTAGGAGAGACAGATACCTCACTGTTCAAGTCAAAGTGTAATTCTGTTCATGTAGATTAGATCTTTCATTTTCTTAGTTTCCAAGTCAATTCTATCAGTGATGGTTTAACAGGTTCATATGAATTTCACTATGACCTACCTGCACACAGTATCTACCTTATTCTAAACTCTCAGCTTTCCACTCTTTCTTCCCCCTTCTCACCAAAGGCTGATTTTTTTAAAAAGGTTGTGCAGTTTCTGTTTTCCAGAATACTTCAGTAATGTGATAACACTGTATTGACACTTTAGTTTGGTTTCTTTCATAGAGTAACATGGTTTTTCATTTGAATTGATTTCTGGTTTGATTTTTCCCAGCTTCATTGGGCATTATTTATTGTATGGAAGAATGTGTCCTTATCTGGATGAAGTGGAGTATACACATTTATTAGCTAAATGCACAGAATCTTTGGGATTAGGTAACAGGGTGTTAATATCTGCCATCCAAAGAGCAGCCTAGAGATAAACATAAGTTACATGTTTCTGATTGGCTTTTGTCTAGGGGTCAGTGGACTGCATTACTGTGTCATGAACTTAAACCTCAGGATGAGATACACAAAACATATAAGGCTTTGCAGCCCAGATGGCCCATCCTGAGATAAGGTGAAGTTTATAGTGCCTAACTCTAGAGTTCCCACCATTATGATCTAATGGTTGACCCCTGCATATTGGTTATTTCTGCAGAATAAATGTTCTTTCTTGTGCATACTACTTGGGTCTGGCATCTTCCTTCAGCAATTCTTAGACCCTAACAATATCTCAGATAACTTGTGAACATGTATAAATTTGATGGTTCAAGGAGCTTCCCAATCCTTTATATCAACACACATATAAATAAATGTATTGGCATTGTGGGTTCATTTTCTTTTGTTCATTTTAGCAGGAAAGTGGCAAACTGTCTTCAAAGAGACTGTTTCTTAGAGTCCTATCTATGGCACCATATTTTACTATCTATTCTTAGTTGTATCTAAGTTTCTAAGTAAACTTAAACATTGATATTTAGGCTACTGGGCCTATACATTAATATAAATATTTAATTTTAAGTTATGCAATAAAAATGAAGAGATTTATGTAACTGCTCTAAGTAAGTACATGCAGAATGTGTTCAGAAGAACTTCAATATCCTTATCACCATGAAAAGGGGAAAATAAAAATAATTTAAACAAAGTGTTGAGCGGAACACGAGTAGCTGAAACACTTGATTTTCCCTAAAATATCTGAGTAATTACTTGAATTTCCTACTTTATCATTTGTCCATGGACAGCTGGTGTCAGGCTATAAAAACAACAATAATTGGAGGCACAAATAGTTCTTTTAATTACCCTAAAAGTCCGAAATTCACATTTTTGTTGTTCAGAAGTATTCTAATCATGTGTAACAACTGATTAGCATTTGGTACATTTCTATGCTGGAGAAAAGTGATGTGTGGATGGAAAATTGAAGAGTAATTCCAAACCAAGGTGAGTTATTACTGCTTCTCACTGCAGTTGCTAGTTGAAAAGATGTGATTTGAGATAAGATCATTTACATTTAAAAGTGAATATAAAAATATATTAAAAAGGAAATAGGCCTGTGCAGTTGTCAAGAATGAATTAAAAATCTCAAAGGCATTTTTTTGCATTTACATCGTAGACTTTAAAAAATAATCATGACAATATTTAAGATTTCATAAATATAAAATTATCTCATTCCAGAAAGATGTGTCAGTGCATTTTTCAAAATATCGTTAAGGTATTTTGAAACAAAAAATAATATGAACAATTGGATTTCGTGAAGTATTTGGAAAGGAAATGGTCATGAATCCAGAACTAAATCTTGACTTTCAGTCCCTAACACCCACAGAAAACATCAGGCATGCCCACACATGTATTTTACTGCAGCATAGTTGAGCAGAGGCCTATGAGTCCAGAAGCCACATTAGCCACCCATTACACCTTAAACATGTTTTAAGATTAGTAGGACACCTTGTGTCAAAAAATAAGATGGAATAAAAGAAAGGAATAATAGAACTCTTTCTTATACACACAAACACACACACACATACACACACACTATGAATAATAAAGTAAATTTAAAATAAAAATAATTGACAAGTTATGTTTGCTGTGTGATGATTTTTTTTCAAAGAGAATATTAAATATGTATTAAACTAGAAAAAAACTAGTTTAAAAAATTCTGAGTTTGGAAAGTTTTTCATCAATGTTTTAAGTGATTTGTTAATTTTATTTTCATCCTTTGACTCTTCTAAAAAAATCACTTAACTGGGGGCTAGGTTTTCAGAGAGCTAGTTCATGGCCATCATGGGAGAAGCAGACAGACATAGCATTGGAGATACTCTCAATAACAGATACTATCCAACAAAGCCATACTTACTTCAGCCAGCCATACCATACCTACCTCCAAATATTTACACTCCCTGGTGACTAAGCATTCAAATATAAATGTGGTGGTGGTGGGGTGTCCTGTATGTGTGCTGGGGTGGAAAGATTCTTAGGATTCTTCTGGGAGAAGGAGGTACTCAATTAAGGAAATGCCTCCAGGAAATGAAACTGAAGTCAATTCTGTAGGACATTTTCTGTTTTCTTTTTTCTTTTCTCTTTTTTTCTTAGATACTCTGTATTTACATTTGAATTGTTATCCAATTCTCCCTGCTCCACTCTCCCACCACCCCCTCTCCCCCTCCATTTGCCTTCACAAAGGTGCACTCCCTCCTAATCACCCTCTCCATCCTATTGCTTTGGCATTCCCCTACATTGGGAAAACATGCCCTTCAGGGACCAAAAGCCTCTTCTCACATTAATGGCAATCACTGCTATCTTTAGCGACATATGCAACTGGATCAATAGGTCTCTCAGTGTGTGCTCAAAGTTCAGTGTTTTAGTCCAAGTGAGTTTTGGAGGGATTGGTTGGTTGATAATGTTGCTCTTCCCATGGGGTTGCAACCCCTTTGAGCTACTCCAGGCTTTTCCTTAGCACCTTCATTGAACATTTTCTTATTTGGTCTTGGTTGGGGGAGGATCACAGCTCCTTGCTGGTGGTGACATGCCAAGGCTGGACATACTGTGTTCTGTGTACTAGAAGACAGACAGAGCAAGCCATAAGGAGTAGGCCACTCAGCAGCACTATTCTATTACCTCTGCTTCAGCTCCTTCCTCCAGGTTGCTTCCTTGCCTGATATTTTTTTCTGACATCCTTTGATGATGAACAGTGATATCGAAGTATAAGCCTAATAAACACTTTCTTCTTCTGCTTGCTTTTCTGTCAGAGTGTTTCATCCCAGCATTAGGACCCCAATTAAGACACCTTTGCTTATAGTTCACAAAGAGTTTAGGCCACAATTCCTAATTAATATTTGTTTTCTTTCAACTGTTATCACTTAAATTTGATTATATTTATGCACATGTTCATGAGGAAAAAAAATTTCCTTGTTTTGAATAGATTTCTTGAAAGGAAAATATTTTACAAGGTACTGAATAATCTCTTGAAATGAATGGACCTTTAATAGCTTTGATATCACTATTTTCAAGCAACAAATTACACCCACTCCCTCGAGCTCCTACCAACCAATGAGTTCGCATGGAGAGACCCATGACCCCAGGTGCATATGTAGCAAAGGATAGCATTGTCTGGCATCAATAGGAGAAGAGGCCTTTATCCCAGGAATGATTATTTCCCAGTGTAGCAGAATGCCAAGGTACTGAAGTGGCAGTGGGTGGTTGGGAGTGGGAGTAGGTGGTTGAGAGTGGGAGCATCATCATGGAAGCAAGGGGAATGGGGATTGGGGGGAAAGGGATAACATTTGAAGTGTAACTTTAGAGAATAGCCAAAAAATGATTTAAAAAGCTAATGATTAATGAGTAGCCTGAACTTAGTCCTCACCTAAAATGTAATTGTTTTTAGAATATGACTTTTCCTCTGTTCTATTTGCAACTATGTTACTAATTTAAAAAAAATGAGTTTTGTCAAGAAGCAGGTACATTAAAATTATTTGTAAAAAATGAGTATTTTTATTAATTCTTTAGCAAAAAAGGTATTTGCATTTTACACCATATTTTTATTTGTTGCTATCTGATATGACTAAGGGATTATGCTCTTGTTATTTGTAACCCATGGAGAATCCAACCTTTCCATGGATGCTGCAGATGGCTTCATCCCCTGTACAGTAGACTCCTGATATTACCCATTACGTACATTTGTGGCTTTAGGTGACTTAAATTTGATCCTTCCTCCTCTCAAAAACATTCCTATGCGTTGGTCATATATCAGGTTACAGGATTTCTTTCTCTGAATAGGATGTGGTCTCCGGTAGAAAAAATGAGTGAAACTCTTCTCAGGATCTCAAACACAACACATGTTGCATGTGTTCCTTAGATGAATCTCATTACCACACACATACATGGCCAAAAATTTTTTTTTTGATGATGATGATAAAACCATCAGATGTGAGTTACTCCTTTAAACCTAAACCACTATACAGTATTTTTCAATACAATGCTTATTCTCTTGGATATTATTGTATTAACTATTCTCTATCTTCTCAAACTAATAGCCTCTTTTCCTATAATATTGTTACATATATACATATGTGTATGTATATGTACTCACAAATACTTAATTACAACCTTATAAAAATGTATTTGTATACTTTTATTCAAAAATGCTTAAAAATCTGTACAT
Organism: Micromys minutus; assembly: GCF_963924665.1. Taxonomy (NCBI): domain Eukaryota; kingdom Metazoa; phylum Chordata; class Mammalia; order Rodentia; family Muridae; genus Micromys; species Micromys minutus. The sequence continues at coordinate 70,946,574 of NC_137977.1, read as the reverse complement.
TTATCTTTGTTTTTTAAAATAAAGTTAAAAAAAACATATTTCCTTCTTCAAGGAAATACAGATATACAGAAATGGATGAACAGACTGCAAATTTAAAAAGTCAATATAGTAGTAATAAAATTTAACAGAGTCTAAATTGTGATACACTTTCTCTAACTTCAAAACAGTCATCATTATGTTGGTAGTCAAGATTGTTTATACTTTTAAATGTGCTGCATTTAGGATAATAATTTATAAATATTAGTACAGTTTTAAAAATTTCTACTTCAGGTGTAACAAAAATAAATAGTCATACTAGTACCAAGAAAATCAAGATGTGATTGAGTCTGAAATTACTTTATTTTGAAATACCAAAATACTACTTTCTCTAACAATTAAAATGTTGAGCTATTTTCTGACCATAAAGGTTTTCCATTTCTCAAAATAAAAATAAATTCTACAGTGAAATCATTTTAATCTCTATATATTACACATGAAATTTATGTTTTAACACATCCAAAGCTTGTGATTTTTTAACAACTTTATTTTACAAAACAAAGACAAATATACAGATTTTAAGCATTTTTGCATAAAATTATACAATACATTTTTGTCAGTACTTTTTTTTCAGATTTTAAAATAATTTTTACATAAAACTATATGAATATATTTTTTAGTCAGTACTTGATTTTTTTAAAGGTTTGATAGTATGCATTGAAAACTTAGTAGTTACAATGAGCATAAAGTACATGTAAAACAAAGCTTGTAATTTTTATGGTATTCTAACTAGAATTCAGTTATTTTTTTCCATTCCCAAACTAAAGTATGCTTCATTTTTTTATGGTTTAAATGTATTGTGCTTGAAGATGCTCACAGCAGGAAGAACCTATTCTTATGTAAACATTTATCTTGAAATGTCTGGGATATGGATCCAAGAGTGCAAACTAAGAATCATGTGGCATGCCCATGTATAAGTCATTAAAACACAAAAACAGAAAAGCGTTTTCATAAAGGGAATTGTTAGCCTCTATTCTTTGGCTAGTAGAAAATTTAATAAGAAATTTATTTGTCCCACATTCTGATAAGAATTGTGATGATTAGATTTCCTATTCTAACTCTTATGTATGTGTATATTGATTCTTACTGATATTTTAATTCTCTCAGTAACTAATATGTTATTGCTTTTAAAAAAGAAATCTACCTTTTAAAAATTTTTAATTGTGGTAATATTGGTCTTTTTATTGTGGAGGTTTGGCCTTTTGCTGTGTATTATAATGCTAAATATTAGCTTTCAAGGCATGTCTGCCCATAAAGACGAAAGAATCCACATATACAATGTGACTTTGACCCTTAATTTGAAACTATTAGTTAAATAACAATACTGACAGGCCTTAGCTGGGCAAGAGATAGGAAAATTTGATTCCCAGGCTTGGGGTCTGAAGAGACCATGAGAAGAGGGGCAGAAGGAGTAGAGAGAGGAGATTATGTCCTGGAGCAGGGACCATGGAAACATGGGCAGAAGGGCTAGGTGATTGGAGTTAAGAGTAAACCAGGCAGAACATGGTAAGTGCTATTGTGAGTTTATTAATGGGAAAGTAGATTTTAATATTTAAGAAGGTCAATATTTGTCCTACTCTAGTAACAGATTAACTATTTATTCTATATTCTATATTGCTAATGTATACAATATATAATCTTAGCAAGTTTGAAAAAATTATATAGTTAGAAGCATAACTTTAAAAATTATGATTTAATTAAGATAAATTATCTTTATAGATGAAAATAAAATTTTAACATATTAGAAGATTAGCTATCATTAGAATGTATTTTTTTCATTTTTTATTAAATTGAACAACTATTTTAAAAAACAAAGATAAATATACAGATTTTAAGCATTTTTGCATAAAAGTATATGAATATATTTTGTCAGTACATGATTTTTTTTAAAGTTTTGATAATATACATTAAAATCTTACTAGTTGCAATGAGCATAAAGTACATGTAAAACAAGATATAACTTGAAAATAGTCAAAGTTTTTTTGGTGTGTAAAAATTAAGCATAATAGTTTTTCACCCTTTTTTTTTGGCCTTTGTTTTTCTTGAGCTTCACATAGTCTGTGAGTTGTTTCTAGGGTGTTCAGAGCTTTCTGGGGTTAGTATCCAGTTATCAGTAACTGCATATTATGTCTATTCTTTTGTGACTGGGTTTTCTCACTCAGGATGATATTCTCTAGATGCAACCATTTTCTTAAGAATTTCAAAAAGTCATTGTTTCTGATAGCTGACTAGTACTCCATTGTGTAAATATACCACAATTTTTTAATCCATTCATCTACTGAAGGATAGCTGGGACTTTCCAGCTTCTGGTTATTATAAATAGGGCTGTAATGAACATTGTGGTGCACGTGTCTTTGTTGTATGTTGGGGCTTCTCTGGGTTATATGCCCAGAAGTGGAATAATTGGGTCTTCAGGTAACCTATGACCATTTTTCTGAGGAATATTGAGAATGATTTCCATAGTGGTTGTACTAGTTTACAACCCCACCAACAGTGGAGAAGTGTTCCTCTTTCTCTGCATACTTGCCAGCATCTGCTGTCATCTGATATTTTGATCTTAGCCATTCTGGTTGGTGTGAGGTAGAATCTCAGGGTTGTTTTTATTTGGTCATCTCACTAGATGCTGAGAAAGCAGTTGACAAAATTCAACACCCCTTCATGTTAAAAGTCTTGAAAAGAACAGGAATTCAACAACCATACCTAAACATAATAAAAGCAATATACAGCAAACCAATAACCAACATCAAACTTAATGGTGAGAAACTGGAAGCAATCCCACTAAAATCAGGGACTAGACAAGGCTGTCCACTCTCCCCCTACCTATTCAACAAAGTACTGGAAGTCCTGGTCAGAGCAATTAGATAGAAAATGGAAATCAAAGGATACAAATCAGAAAGAAAGAAGTAAAAATATCACTATTTGCAGATGACATGATAATATGCTTAAGTAACCCCAAAAATTCCACCAGAGAACTTCTACAGCTGAAAAACAAGTTCAGCAACGTGGCTAGATATAAATTAACTCAAATCAGTAGCCTTCCTCTACTCAAAGAACAAACATGCAAATAAAGAAATTAGAGAAAAGATACCCTTCACAATAGTCACAAACAATATGAAATAACTTGGTGTGAGTCTAAATAAGCAAATGAAGGACTTCTATGACAAGAACTTCAAACCTCTAAAGAAGGAAATTGAGGAAGATCTCAGAAAATGGAAGGATCTCCCATGCTCATAGATTGGAAGGATCAACATTGTAAAAATGGCCATCTTACCAAAAGCAAGCTACAGATTCAATGTAATCCCCATCAAAATTCCAACCCAATTCTTCATAGAGTTGGAAAGAAAAATGTACAATTTCATCTGGAATAACAAAAGACCTATAATGGCAAAATCCATCCTCAACAACAAGAAAACATCTGTGGGAATCTCTATCCCTGACCTCAAGCTATATTACAAAGCAATTGTGTTAAAAACTGCATGGTACTGGTACAGAGATAGGTAGGTGGATCAATCAAATAGTATAGAAAATCCAGAAATGAGCCCTCACGTATATGGTCACCTGAATTTTGACAAAGGAGCTGTAAACATTCAATGGAAAAAGGACAGCCTATTCAACAAATGGTGCTGGTCCAACTGGCACTCACCGTGCAGAAGAATGAAAATAGACCCTTTCTTATCTCCTTGTACAAAGCTCAAGTGTAAGTGGATCAAAGATCTCCACATTAAACCAGGTACACTGAAACTATTAGAAGAGAAAGTAGGGAAAACCTTAGAACACATAGGCATAGGAGAAAATTTCCTGAACATAACACCAATGGCTAGTGCTCTAAGGTCAAATATAGACAAGTGGGACTTAATGAGATTGCAAAGTTTCTTTAACGCTAAGGACACTGTCAAGAAAACAAAATGGCAGTCAACATATTAGAATGTCTTTTATTATAATATAAATTATCAAAAAGCACTCTCATGAAATGCAAGCAGAACTTTATAATAAAATCATGAAATAAATGTCTCTAAATCACATTTAGGTATATAAAATATACAAAATCATAGAAATATGTCTGAAATGGAAAATGATGTCGGAAAAGTACTTTATAAAATGTTAAACTTTGTTTTTAAATTGGCAATGAAACCACAGATAGTCTGGAAATGAACTTAAACATGTATGATTTTATGTAGTTATTCATATATATATGCATATTCATATATATGTATTTATATAGATAAATGTGTATATATACAGATGTATGTATAAAAATATATCTGTGAGAGACCATTATCTAACATTTGTACTAATAAAGCCACAGGATGTGTTAACTGAGATATAAACCTGCTAGTTCAATGGGGAAACTTTATTTTCTTAACTCTGTGCAAAATATCTACTTACATGCTTGATTCTACAGCTAAACTGTTATTTCTTTAGCACTTATTTCTCTCTATTTCTTTCAAACCAAAGGGGGATCTTTATATTTCTTTACTATAATAGTGTTTTACCTGTGTACTACCAGCTGCCCCTCAGTTGTTCCTGCCATTCCAAAGAGAAAATGCCTATCTCTTAATTAGACCTTCTTCCATAAAGGCTCTGTCAAGCTAAGCCAGAGAAAGGGGGTGGGGAGAGGGAGGGGTAGAGGGAGAGATCAGGAGAGAGAGATCAGGAGAGAGAGATCAGGAGAGAGAGAGAGAGAGAGAGAGAGAGAGAGAGAGAGAGAGAGAGAGAGAGAGAGAGAGAGGAGAAGGAGAAGAGAGGGCGGAGAGGATTGGGTGGAGAGGAGAGGAGAGGAGAGAGGTGGAGGAGTGTGTCATGAAGGGGAGCTGCAATCCAAGTCAGTAGAAGCTGAATCATCTCACCTTTAATGTGAGGTAGCTTAAGCCTACCGAGCAGAGTAAAGAAAATAAGCCCTCTCCCAAATCTCACTTTAAAGTAGGAAAGAAGTGTCTCTTCTTTAGCATCTTTTTCTATCCATGCCTGGGTATCACTAGCAGAAGCTTAGCATCATTTCAGAGTGTGATAAGAAAACAGTGATGGATAGGAAAAACCAAAAACTACATTATATAATAAATTAGTTGATACATTTATCTATGAATAAACATAGACATAAGTAATGACATCATAATAATAGAAAAATATGACGTGCTATGTTTTAAACCTTGGCACAATCAAATACATTTAATAAACTGCACATATTACAGATAATTTATTTTAAGTGGTGATAGTTTGAAAAAATCTATTTCTAAATTATCCAAAAAATTTTAGACAGTACTCAGAATGTATATGTATATTATGTATATGCATATGCATGTATGTATATTCAAAAATTACTTAAGGGACCAATATTGTAATTGAGAAATGTTAGCTCACATTTTACAAAGGAGCTATCCTCTTGATAGGCATATGTAGACATATTTGCAAGAGCTCTGCTCCTTAGGAAAATATCAAACAAAAACCTCACTATGAATTGCTTAGTGAACCTACCTACCAAGAGAAATTTCTAGAGCTCTCAGCCCTTGAATGTGGTTTGTAAACTCATATATTGCCTTTGAATACTATTCAGTAGTTTTTCATAATGTTGTCATCGATTGCTTCCACTAAGCTTGTCCTTCCCACTCTTTTATAAATGAAGGAAGTTATATTAAAACATTTATCATTATATTATATTTAAAACTCAGGACAAGTCAACAGATAGATATTTATTTTATTTTGTAAATCTGCAAATTCATATAGATAGAAGCAAAGCATTCTTTGTCATGCTTTGGGCAGAATATAGACAAGAGCAGTACTGGTAAATTCATATCTGTAAGCTCTGAATACAAGAGAATCCTTAGGTAAAATAATGTAAAAGATCCCGAGTGCTTACTCCACATAGATATTACTGTGACTCAGAAGAAGAGACCTTCTCTATTTAGTCATTAAATGCAAATAGTTTGAAAATATCCATAAATATCAGCTAGAGTGTATTATGGAGAAAACTAAAATTAACAATACAAAGAATGGTAGTACATAGAGCATGGCACACATGTATAAAGTTGTTATACCTATGATATATACTCTTTGGAATTAGTCTGTAGATTTCAAAGATAATAAGTAGTGTCAGATTCATTTTAATATATCCCTTTAATTAAATAGCTATCACGTCCATACCTTTTACAAGTCTATTACATTTTGAAATAAAAATTAGCTTTCTATTTCCCTGATATAAAAGTAATAGAAAACTATTACCATACACTTTAAAGACTAAAGCAATTTATATGGTAATTTATGACTTCTTAATATCACAAAGAAAATCATCATATTGGGTTCTATAATAAGATTGCCATCACTAGTACACAAGTAATTATAGAAAATCTCAATAGAGCATCCTCCCTTTTTGGAACTAGCTAAATGAGAAATAGTGCTTGAGTTTTAGCTTCACTAAGAAGAAATCTTATCATTCACGTACCTAGAGAACTGACAATTAAGTCTTTCTAAAACCTGAAACTAATGTTTAACTTACTGGGTATTTTGTTCACATATAAAATCATTTCAACTCTGAAGCTTGTTTTTCCCAGACTCTGTATTTGAATTTCAGTATTCTTGCATGTCTACTTTAAACATGCTTTTATTCCTTGCTACACCTCCAGCAATTTTTCTCATTTTTTCCCATTCATTTGGGTTCCATATAATGTTGTTTATTTTTAATCTATCTGCCTCTCTGTATACTGTGTTTGATATAATTATATGTAATTATATAAAATATACAATACCATATATACATATACATACATTGATTTTGGTTTGAAAAGTATGCCAAAGCACATAGGAAATGCCCAGAAGCAGATCCTGCTGGAGGACAAGCTCCATTTCAAGTCTCTGAACTGGCCTAAAGCAAAATTAGGCAGTGATTATTTTTCATTAAGTATTTTATCTGTTTACATTTCATGTGTCATCCCACCTCCTGGGTTCCGCTCCAGAAGCCCCCTCTCCTCTCCCTGTTTCTATGAGGATGCTGGCATACCACCCACCCACTCCTGCCTCACCACCCTAGCATTCCCCTACACTGGCATCAAGTCTCCACAGGACCAAGAGACTCCCTTTCTACTGAGGACAGGCAATGCCATCCTGTGCTATCAACACAGCTGGAGCCATGGGTCCCTCCACGTGCATTCTCTGGTTGGTGGTTTGATTTTAAAAGGATAGTTGTCAGTGAGAATGGGAAGGAGGAAAACAAAACACCAGGCATTATTTTCCCAGTCTCTGTGCCTAAAATTACTGTGCATTGTTGGCTTTACTCTCTGTCAAAGCTACCCTTTCCTTACAAGTATGAGCACTCCAGGAGCAGTAATTTGGGGAAAATATTACGGTCTTCCTATTTAGATTATCTTCGAAACTTCAAAGAGTACGTTTTATTGAATTATATGATTTTGAAGTCTGTCAATGTTTAGTTTTATACTGTATATACTTTTGACAAAAAGCTTATTTTAGGTAAAATACTCAGAGGGACTGAAGGAAATTTATGTCTTGTGCATCTCCAGCATATACTTTATTGCATGTGTAGTATATTTAATAATTTCACAAACTTCAATACTTAATTTTCAGAGAATACTTTTATAGAATTATGTCCTTACAAAAACTATGTACTGTAGTGGTAATTAGTTAAATTGCCTTGTGCTCCTAATAGGTCACATGAGCATACCTGTTCAAGAGCTATCTGGATTTGTGAATGAAAGACACACACACACACACACACACACACACACACACACACACACACACACACACACTTCAGTTAATTTTAAATATGCCTTGACTACCTCAAAGGCTGGGCAATACAAATCTGCCCTGAGGCTAGCAAACTTTTCCACTGGTATTCCTGGCTTAATGCCCTCTAATGCTATATTTTATCTTTGTTACCCTGAATCCTTCTGGGTAGCCTCTTAGTCTTTGCTTTCTAAGACACTTCTTGTCAGCTCTTCCTGGGCCCGAATTCCTTCTCACCTACATTTCAGATGATTTTCCTTATACAGCTCTTAATCTGATTAGTCTTCCTTTGAATACTGGTGATTCCCTTCTTTTTCTCTTCCAGTTTCTAGCTGCCCAACTCACCAATCCCTGCCCCAGTCTACGAGCCCAGTCACTATAGGTTGGCTCTTTATTGATTAATCAAAAACCAATTGATGACAACGAACTTCAGGGTTTGGACATGCAGATTTCCAATATTGGGGGCCGAATTAATTCAATGGATTAGAAATAATCCCCAACAATATACAGTAATTGATGTGAATATTCATATTATTCTTTCTGTCAGTCATCCTGTGAACCATTTTTTTTTTCCTACATTGTCACTCTGGTAGGTTTATTGTATTCTATACTGTCAAGAGAAAATCTTGGTACTGATAATGCAGGAACAATTTGTAGATGATCTTCATGGATGGAGAGGACTTGGAAGAGAGAATTTTTTTCATGGGAAAGGGTTACAGGGTGCTTCTTATGTTTGAGAAGATGAAATACAGACTGTCATCGCCAGCATGGATTCAGCACTGCCATGTTCCCAGAAAGGGTTTAATGACAAAGACAAATACAGAAATAAGTAAAGTAATGTTATCTGTTCTTAGAATCTCGTTGGTCCTCTCAATACTAAATTTTAACTGGCTGCATAAATTCTGAAAGCAGGGGAAGTTTAGTAATTTTAGAAAAGATTCCCAGGCTGTGGATAATAGAATATAAGAGAAAGCACTCAATTTCTTAAAGAAAGTAGAATCCTAAAGAACCTTTAGCATTACAGGAATAATTTAGAAATAAGAACCCATCTAGAAAAATATAATACAACAATTCAAGACTAAAAACTTGGTAGTTAATTTTTGATAAGTTAGAAGAAAAACAGATAAGACAATTAAATATATAAAGATGAATTAGACCACTTCTTGAGATTTTTGTGAAGATCAAGGATAATATCTGATTTCTTTCAGTCTAATAATTATATAAAATACTATCAAAACATTGAATTAATGCTAAGAGGAATTCTTGAATAAAAAGGAATTTTCAAAACATAGTATGCGAATTCCTCCCAGTCATGGAAAATCTCTCTGGAGGTATTAGTCATGAAATAAAAGAGATTTTCAAACTTTGTAAGCTTTTTCCAGTTCCCTTGTTTGCCTTACATAACTTGAATGTTAGACCATTTTGCTGAAGAAGCTACATGAAGAAATTGAGCAGGAGCTGATCTGAAAACCTCCTACTTTAGGACTGCCTCATGTATTATTGTAAGGTGTTGTGTAACTTGCTATGGAGTATGGCAATATGGAGTCTTACCCAGCTGTACCTCCTAGAAACCACAGAGAGGTATTCACAATGGTACAATAATGGAATGCTAATTTTGGCAGTAACCAATGGCTATATGACTTAAGGCTCACTCAATAGAAGATAATTCAAGCCACCTAATAGCTGAGATGTCACAGACCCAATATAAGAATCTACCACTGCTATTTTCCTAAACTAACATTGTTTCTGATTGTATTCTAAATACTTACCACATTCCTACAGTTATGAAAGGTCTTTTTTAAAATTGGATTTTTTTAAATTTACATTTCAAATGTTATCCTCCTTCATCAAGGAAGCTTTCTTTTGCAATGGAAACCATTTTTAAAAATCAGTTGAGTTGTTGGCTGAAGGGGCACTGTAGATACCTACACAATCCAGGCTGATGCTACAGCTAAGGGTCACTGTGCAGAAACTGACAACAGGGCTCCAGTGGTGAGGAAAACATTCATATGGCTCAATGAATGCAGAGAGGTGGATCTGGGGCCCGTATGTGGTCTTTACCCTTATATTTTAGACTCTTGAGTGTGAGAAGGCACTCTTTACGTTACAAGAAGAGAAGCCTGGACATCAACACAAACACAAAAACCTCAAACTACAATCTGTCTTGCCTATAAGACTTTCTGGTGCAGTGGTGGCACAGAACTTCTGGGAATGAACAACCAATGCCTTATTTAAGCTTGAACCCCACAACATGAGTGAGAGCCCATGCCCTACACTGCCTGCATAGAATCAATGTGTATACAAGAAGTAATGCAGAACTGCCAGTAAAGATAACTGTCAAAATATGCAATGAAATGATTTCTAATGATATTCTGGTATACTCATAGATCAGTGCATTGTCCAGTTGCCATGAGAGAGGCTTTCTCCTGCAGCAGATGTGAGCAGGTGCAGAGGCTAGAGCCCTCGGTCTCTCCATGTTGGTGGTTTAGTTTCTGGTAGCTCTGGGAAGTTTGTTTGGTTGATATTGTTGTTCTTCCTGTGGGGTTGCAAACCATTTCAGCTCCTTTGATCCTTTCTCTGGCTCCTCCATTGAAGTCCCCATGCTCATTCCAATGGTTAGCTACAAGCATCCTCATCTGACAGAGCCTCTTGATCACAGTCATTCTTCCTGAAGATAGAAGAGATTGCAAGAGAATATAGTTTCATTTATTAATATTTTATACTCTTTTTCTTTTGTAATTGGAAGAAGTATGTCTCCAAAGAACAGGAAGTTGACTTTGTGATTGCATCTCCCAAAAATGTCCCTCTCTTTTTTAAAAATGATAATGAAAGTTGGCATTTTCTAGCCTATATAGTTAAAATGTATTAGTCTCTTTACAGCTAAAGGCTTGTGGTGTTTTCAGTACTTATAATATTAATATGTCAAGTACAGAAGGGTAGTAGGCTTAATTCAAGGATGAGTCTAATGTTGGCAAATCTTGTTGTGCACATTCATACACTCTAGTGTCTCACAGACACCTAGAAAATCTCATGCATCTATGCAGACTCCAGCTTCTGTTTGTTTGAGAGTATTTCTCACATTAAAAGTGAAACGTCCGATATGCCACCCGGAATGGCGGCTCATAGAGGCAGAGCAACTGGTGGGTGGGAGACCTGGGCTGCCAGGGAAAAGAGAGATCTCTGTGGAGTGCACACGGAAAGTGCACACTCTAACTTGCCCTGCCCTGCCTTGCCCGATCCAGCAATTGGGAACAGAAAATTAGAACTTCTGTTTCCACCCGGAGGCGACTACAGGACACAGAGCTGAGCCTGGCCCATCTGCCACCCGGAACAGTGGCTCATAGAGGCTGAGCAACTGCGATTGGGAACAGAAAATTAGAACTTCTGTTTCCACCCGGAGGCGACTTCAGGACACAGAGCGGAGCCTGGCCCATCTGCCACCCGGAATGGCAGCTCATAGAGGCTGAGCAACTGGTGAGTGGGAGACCTAGGCTGCAGGGGAGCAGAGAGATCTCTGCGGAGTGCACACGAAAAGTGCACACCCTACTTTGCCCAGCCCTGCCTTGCCCAATCCAGCGATTGGGTACATAAAATTAGAACTTCTGTTTTCACCCAGAGGCGACTTCAGGAGGCAGAGCAGAGCCTGGCCCATCTGCCACCCGGAACGGCAGTTCATAGAGACTAAGCAACTGGTGAGTGGGAGACCTAGGCTGCAAGGGAGCAGAGAGATCTCTGCGGAGAGCACACGCAAAATGCACCTCCTACCTTGCCCTGCCCTGCCGTGCCTGATCCAGCAACCAGAAACAGAACTTTGTAACTTCTGCGCACACCCGACAACTCTGAAGCATAAAACAGGGATTGGCCCATCTGACACCTGGACCAGTGGAGAACCAGTGACACAGACCAGAGACAAGGGAAAGGCAAGAACATATCACTGACAACAAGATGGCAAGAGGAAAGTGAAAGAGTATATCCCAAGGGAACCAAGACAATCTAGCAACACCAGAGCCCAGCTCTCCCATAACAGCAACCATCGGAACTCCAAACACTCCAGAAAAAGAAGACACAGACCTGAAATCATGCCTCAAGACGCTGATAGAGTTAATTAAACAAGAACGGGAGGAAAAGCAAAAAGATTCAGAAGCTTTTAAAGAAGAAACAAGAAAAACACTCAAAGAAATCAAAGAACGAGAGGAAAACAGAACCAAAGAAATAAAGGATTGAAAGAGGGAAATAAAAACAGAGATTGACACAATAAAGAAAACACTAAAAGAGATAACCCTAGAGTCAGAACACCAAAAAAAGAAATCAGGAGTCACAGAAGCAAGCATTTCCAATAGATTACAAGAGATCGAAGAGAGAATCTCGGGGGCAGAAGACAACATTGCAAACATAGACAAAACAGCCAGAGAAGATGCAAAAAACAAAAAGCTCCTAACCCAAAATGTCCAGGAAATCCAAGACACAATGAGAAGATGGAACCTAAGGATAATAGGAATAGAAGAGGGAGAAGAGTATCAACTAAGAGGCACAGTAAATATCTTAAACAAAATCATAGAAGAAAACTTCCCTACCTCAAAGAATGAGATGACCACGAGCATAAAAGAAGCCTTCAGAACTCCAAATAGGTTGTACCAGAAAAGAAATACCTCCCGACACATAATAATAAAAACATCAAGTGCCCAAAGTAAAGAAAGAATACTAAAAGCAGTAAGGGAAAAAGGTCAGGTAACATATAAAGGCAGACCAATCAGACTCACACCCGATTTCTCAACAGAGACTATGAAAGCTAGAAGAGCCTGGACAGACATCATGCACTTCTTAAGAAAGCACAAGTGCCAGCCCAAGCTGCTATGCCCAGCAAAACTATCATTCACCATCGATGGAGAGACTAAGAAATTTCAAGACAAATCAAAATTCACACAATATCTGACCACAAACCCAGCACTACAATGAATTATAGGTGGAAAACCCAATAAAATGAGGGAAAATACAGCCTAGTAAAAAGAAGAAAACTCCTAAACAAGAAAACTAAAAGAAGAAAAAAACACAGACACAACTCAACTCAAAAAAAGCAATAATGGCAGGAAACAGAAACAACTATTCCTTGATATCTATTAACATAAATGGTCTCAACTCCCCAATAAAGAGACATAGTCTATCAGACTGGATATATAAACAAAATCCAGCCTTTTGCTGCATACAGGAAACTCATCTGAGAGACAAAGACAGACACTATCTCAGAGTAAAATGGTGGGAAAAAAACTTCCAAGCAAACAGCTCCAAGAAGCAAACTGGAGTGGCTATTCTAATATCATATAAAGTAAATTTCCAACCAAAAGTTATCAAAAAAGATAAGGAAGGACACTTTTTACTCATTAACGGGGAAATCTGTCAGGAGGAACTCTCAATTCTTAACATATATGCTCCAAATAAAATATTACCCATATTCATAAAAGAAACCCTACTAAAGCTCAAAAAATACATTTCACCCCACACAATAATAGTGGGAGACAAGAATACCCCACTCTCACCAATGGACAGATCCGGGAAACAGAAACTGAACAAGGACACTACAAAACTAGCAGAGACTTTGAACCAACTAGAATTAATAGATATATACAGAACATACTATCGTAAAGTAAAAGAATACACCTTCCTCTCACCACCCCATGGCACCTTCTCAAAAATTGACCACATAATTGGACACAGAACGAGCCTCCATCGATATAAAAAGATTGAAATTAGGGAAAAGATACCCTTCACAATCTTCACAAAAACTATGAAATACCTTGGTGTGACTCTAACTAAGCAAGTGAAGGACCTGTATGACAAGAACTTAAAACCTCTAAAGAAAGAAATTGAGGAGGATCTCAGAAAATGGAAAGATCTCCCATGCTCATGGATTGGAAAAATCAACATCTTAAAAATGGCCATCCTACCAAAAGCAATCTACAGATTCAATGAAATCCCCATCAAAATTCCAACCCAGTTCTTCATGGAATTGGAAATATCAATGTGCAATTACATATGGAATAACAAAAGACCTAGTATAGCGAAATCCATTCTCAACCACAAAAAAAAATCTGTGGGAATCACTATCCCTGACCTCAAGCTATATTACAAGGCAATTGTGCTGAAAACTGCATGGTACTGTTACAGAAATAGGCATGTGTATCAATGGAATAGAATAGAAGATCCAGAAATGAGCCCTCATGTATATGGTCACCTGATTTTTGACAAAGGAGCTGTAAACATTCAATGGAAAAAGGACAGCCTATTCAACAAATGGTGCTGGTCCAACTGGCACTCAGCATGCAAAAGAATGAAAATAGACCCTTTCTTAACTCCTTGTACAAAGCTCAAGTGTAAGTGGATCAAAGATCTCCATATTAAACAAGATACACTGAAACTATTAGATGAGAAAGTAGGGAAAACCTTAGAACACATAGGCACAGGAGAAAATTTCCTGAACAAAACACCAATGGCTCAAGCTCTAAGGTCAAAGATTAGCAAATGGGACTTAATGAGATTGCAAAGTTTCTGTAAGGCTAAGAACATTGTCAAGAAAACAAAACGGCAACCAACAGAATGGGAAAAGATCTTTACTAACACCACATCAGATAGATGCCTAATATCCAAGGTGTACAAGGAACTCAAAAAGCCAGACAACAGAGAATCAAATAACCCTATTAAAAAATGGGGTACAGAGCTAAACAAAACGTTTTCAGTTGAGGAACACCGAATGGCGAAGAAACATCTGAGGAAGTGCTCCACATCCTTAGCCATCAGGGAAATGCAAATCAAAACAACCCTGAGATTCCACCTCACTCCAGTCAGATTGGCCAAGATCCAAAACTCAGATGACAGAAGATGCTGGCGAGGCTGCGGAGAAAGAGGAACACTTCTCCACTGTTGGTGGGGTTGCAAGCTAATACAACCACTCTGGAAATCTGTATGGCAATACCTCAAAAAATTGGATATAGTACTACCTGGAGACCCAGCTACTCCACTTCTGGGCATATACCCCAGAGACACTTTAATACACAACAAAGATATATGCACCAAAATATTCATAGCGGCTCTATTTATAATAGCCAGAAGCTGGAAGGAACCCAAATTCCCTCAGAAGATGAATGGATACAAAAATTGTGGTACATATACATAATGGAATACTACTCAGCCACCAGAAACAATGACTTAACCAAATTCTTAAGAAAATGGCTGCATCTAGAGAATATCATCCTGAGTGAGATAACCCAGTCACAAAAGAACAGACATAATATGCAGTCAATGATAGTGGGATGCTAACCCCAGAGGCTTGCACTCCCCCAGAAACAACTCACAGACTGTATGAAGTTCAAGAAATAAAGAAAACAAAACAAAACAAAAAAATATTTACAAAACAAGAAAACTTTAACTATTTCCATGTTACATTTTGTTTTACATGTACTTTAGCTTATTGTAAGTATTAAGTTTTCAAGGCATACAATCAAACCTTAAAAAAAATCAAGTACTGACTAAAAAATATATTCATATAGTTTTATGTAAAAATTATGTTAAAATCTTAAAAAAGTACTGACAAAAATGTACAATTTTAAGCAAAAAATGTTTAAAATCTGTACATTTATCTTTGTTTTGTAAAATAAAGTTGTTTAAAAAAAGGTGAAACATCCTGAACATTCTTGCAATATTTTAAACCAAAATTAGACTATAGAGTCCTTATGTTGGCAAGAATGGTGTTTTAATTAACGTTGCATTGAGGGTTACTTGAAAATTATACATAATGCATTGTGCAAAATGTGAACAAATATATAAAACAAATATTTGAGACAATTTCAATTGTTATTGAACACACCATATATTAATTCACAATTCCTCACTTCCTGATGCTCCACAGGACATTGCAAAACATTTCAAATATAATTTTTTTATAATACTTTAAGTTGTATGACATAATTAGTCTACAATTTTAATGCATTAAAATAGCTTAATGATAAATTGCATGCTTTAAACTTTAAATAACTAACACAGTTTGATATTGTAAAATAAATAAAACAAATATACCACATATAATAACTTTGCAATTAAGACTGAAAAACATCATACTTCATTTATAGAAAATATTATGTCTTGATTTTGAATGTTTCACTTTCTAAAAGTTTGAAATATTCCCATTCATGTGAGTTAATACATTTTTTAAAACAACATTAGAGCCAAGCCATATCCAAATGATACAGTAAAAAGTAAAATAAAATAAATTATGATGAAACTAGTTTGGGGTCTTGGCTCATCTTCCATTGGCTTTCCATGTGTTGTCCTTTGAGTCTAAGGTGAAATGTGATGTAACATTGAAGACTGAGGCTTTAACTCTCTGGTATTCTGATGTGTTACAATATTGATAATTCTAATAAAAGAGATCAAATTTGTTCTGTATTTTAAGAGTATGCATTGCAATATTTTAGATTTTAAAAAACTTTATAATGCAATGGTTATCAGTTTTAATAACAAAAGCCTTCTTTATTAGAGAGATAATACATAGTTCCATATAAATAAATGTATTACATAAAAATCCACCATGGTTAACATTATTATTTTACATAAATAAAAATATGGGAAATACTATTTTCTGTATGTTAGTGTGTGCTTGAATG
Source organism: Micromys minutus (assembly GCF_963924665.1). Lineage (NCBI taxonomy): Eukaryota > Metazoa > Chordata > Mammalia > Rodentia > Muridae > Micromys > Micromys minutus. Next base: position 70,930,150 of record NC_137977.1, on the reverse strand, counting down.
TGTGTGCACAGTCACATATGCAAAACAGATATCAGCACAGACCATCTTCCTCGATCACTCGGCTGTGAATGTCTGGCTACACTGGCCAGCAAACTACAGACATCATCCTGAAGGCCTCTGCCTCCTCAGCCACTAAGACTGAAGACATGTGCCAGCAACTGGGTTATTATATAAGTTATGAACATCTTAGTTCCTCATATGTCTATAACAAGTACCTTGTGAATGGATTAATTTTTCCAGTATCAGTGTTCTCTCATTTCTAGGCAATTATGTACAGAACTGTGATGTACAATCAGGACCTCTTAAACTTCTAATTGGAAACAGACCAAGCAATGAGCTGTATTACAGATATTATATATTAATATAAAGATATTACAGAAGCACATGCTGAGGTACTGAATTTTAATCCCAAACTAGTTAGATTTAGGATTTTAAGAATACAATAGTCGGTTTCCCTTCATTCTACTTGCTGTTTTATCTTTTTAAACCAAGAATTGGAAGTCACAACTAGAGTCTTTTACATTCCAATAGTTACAGAACACAAGATAGAACAATTTCATTCCAGGTAATTGGTATTAGTCAGTAGTGATGACTAAAGTTAATGCTCAAACCATACATAAAATGGCTACTCTTCATAAAGACACACTGAGAAGCATGGAACTAAGACTCTTTGAAGGTACATAAGAGCCTTGGAGCAGCACTTAAGAAGCCAATTCTGTTTAAGTAGGGGCATCTGTACAACAAAGTATTTAAAGTACTTACTTGTTATAAGCAGTAGTTTTTCTGCAAGGACTCAATGGGGCCCTGAAGCACTTATTGATGCTGTTCTTATAAGAAACAAAATAATTTACATTTAATAATTAATTAATGAGTTACTTGGCATAATTTCTGAAGGTTACCTCCAGGCAGACAAAAGAAATCACTACATGAGATAATATGAAGACTGGTAATACATTTGCTGATAAGAATTTGAAGGGCAAATAGAAATAATTAAAAAATGAAGAAAAGAAATAGCTCGTGACATCTTTATTTTAGTTATGTATTGACTATGTTTAACCACATTGTATATTATCTAATTGATTTAAAATGTATTCTAAGTATCCTGGATGTAGTATCTCCATTATTATATTTCAAACTATAATATGTTATATTTTCATACCTAACAGAAAACAAATCTCAGTTTATAGAACAATGAAAGGTCCCCAGTGGAGGAATTAGAGAAAAGACTGTGGATCTGAAGGGTGTGCAACCATCTAGGAAGAACAAAAATATCAACCAACCGCTCCCTGCTGAGCTCACAGGAACTAAAGCACCAACCAATGAGAACACATGGAGGGACCCATTACTCCAGCCATATATGTAGTAGAAGATGGCCTTATAGGACATCAATGTGCAGAGAGGCCCTTGGTTTTGTGAAGGCTAGATACTCAAGTGTAGAGGAACAACATGGCTGGTGAAGCAGGAGTGGGTGGGTAGATGGGGGAGTACTTTCATACCACAGGGGAGTGAAAATGGGATGGGGGTTTTCAGGAGGGGAAACCAGAAAGAAAATAACATTTGAAATATAATAAATAACACACAGGCACTCACACACACACACACACACACACACACACACACACACACACACACACACAAACATGCATGTGCAGAGCAGAAAACAATTTTATGGTTCTAAAAAATGATCAAGACCAGGAACAGTGGAGATCCAGGGACACAGGCTTGGAGAGACTGTGCTGTGAGTAGCCGGGGTGCAGAGAGGTCCGGGCTGAGCACCTGTAAACTGCAACCCCCACCACTGGTTTAGGGGAGCAGAAACTCTGCCATAGGGTCTCGGTTTCCACGCTGAGGGCCTTTGCATGCAGAACAGGCACTCAGGACATATGCCACCAGGAACAGCAGAGACCCAGTGATGCAGACGTGGTAAGACTATGCTGCGAGTAGCTGGGGAGCAGAGATATCAGGGTCCAGAGCTCAAAAAGTGCCCCCCTAATGGATCAGAGAAGCAGAAAACCTGCCATAGGGACTCGGTCTCCACCCTGAGGGGCCTTGCCTGCAGAACAAGCACTCAGTCCACATGCCACCAGAAACAGCAGAGATCCAAGGACACAGGCCAAGTACACGGGAGAAACAAGAAACAATCACTGACAACAAGACCAGTTATAATCATAGACAATAAAATGGCAAGAAAAAAGCAAAAGAACGTACTCCAGGGAAACCAAGACAACCTGGAAACAACAGAACCCAGCTCTCCCAACACAGCAAACACCTGAATGCCAAACACTCCAGATAAAGAGGACTCAGAACCAAAATCATACCTCAAGATGATGATAGAGATCTTTGAACAAGAACGGGAGGAAAAGAACAAAGAAATAAAAGCTTTAAAAGAGGAAACAAGAAAAACACTCAAAGAAATAAAAGAACTAGAGGAAAACAGAACCAAAGAGATGAAAGAATTGAAGAAGGAATTTAAAATCGAAATGGAAACAATAAAGAAAACACTAAAAGAGACAATCCTAGAAATAGAAAACCTAAAAAAGAAATCAGGAGACACAGAAGCAAGCATTTGCAATAGATTACAAGAGATGGAAGACAGAATCTCAGGGGCCAAAGACAACATTGAAAACAGAGACAAAACAGAGAAGATGCAACAGCCAAAAAGCTCCTAATCCAAAATGTCCAGGAGATCCAGTACACAATTAGAAGAACAAGCCTAAGGATAATAGGAATAGAAGAGGGTGAAGAATATCAACTAAGAGGCACATTAAATATTTTCAACAAAATCCTGGAAGAAAACTTCCCTACCCTTAAGAATGAGATGACCATGAGCATAAAAGAAGCCTACAAAACTCCAAATAGAGTGGACCAGAATAGAAATTCCTCCCAACACATGATAGTCAAAACACAAAATGCCGAAAGCAAAGAAAGAATACTAAATCAGTAAGGGAAAAAGGTCATGTAACATATAAAGGCAGACCAATCAGAATCACACCTGACTTCTCAAAAGAGACTCTGAAAGCTAGAAGATACTGGAGAGACATCATGCATACCATAAGAGAACACAAGTGTCATTCCAAGCTGCAATACCCAGCAAAACTCTCACTAACCATAGATAGAGAGACCAAGATATTCCAAGACAAAACTAAATTTATACAATATCTGACCACAAATCCAGCACTACAATGAATTATAGGTGGAAAACCCAATACAAGGAGGGAAACTAGATCCTAGTAAAAACAAGAAAATACCAAAGCAAGAAACAAAAAGAAGAAAGACACACAGGAACAATTCTACCTCTCAAAGCAAAAATATCAGAAAACAGCAACCACTATTCCTTAATATCTATTAACATAAATGGACTCAATTCCCCAATAAAAAGATATAGGCTGTCAGACTGGATACATAAACAGGATCCAACATTTGCTGCATACAGGAAACTTATATCAGAGACAAAGACAGACACTATCACTGAGTAAAAGGTTGGGGGGAAAAGCTTCCAAGCAAATAGCCCCAAGAAGCAAGCTGGAATGGCCATTCTAATATCGAATAAAATAGATTTTCAATCAAAAGTTATGAAAAAAAGATAAAAAAGGACACTTGTTACTTATTGCAGAGGAAATTTATAAGGAGGAATGCTCAATCCTTAACATATGTGCTCCAAATAAAATAGCACCCATATTCATAAAAGAAACCCTCCTAAAGTTCAAAAAATACATTTCACCACACATCATAATACTGCGATACCACAACACCCCACTCTCATCAATGGACAGATCATGGGTACAAACTGAATAAGGACACAATGAAACTAGTAGACGTTATGAACCAATTGGAATTAATAGACATCTACAGAACATATCACCCTAAAACAAAAGTAAACATCCTCTTCCAAGCACCTCACGGGACCTTCTCCAAAATTAACCATATAATTTGTCACAAACAAGCCTCAATAGATATAAGAAGATTGAAATATTCCCATGCATCCTATCAGATCACCATAGTCTAAGGCTGGTCTTTAATAACAACAAGAACAAAAGAATAAATAAAAATAAAAGCCAATATACACGTGGAAACTAATCAATGCTCTATCAAATGATAGCATGATAAAAGAAGAAATAAAGAATGAAATTAAGGATTTTCTAGAATTTAAGAGAAAGGAAAATAGAACATACCAATACATATGGGTTGCAATAAAAGTGGTACTGAGAGGAAAACTCATACCTCTGAGTGCTTCCAACGAGAAGCTGGAGAGAGCATACACTAACAACTTGACAAGACAGTTGAAAGCTCTAGAACAAAAGGAAGCAGATACACCCTAGAGGAGTAGACAGCAAGAAATAATGAAAATCAGAGCAGAAATTGACCAAACAGAAACAAAATGAACCATTGAAAGAATCCAACAAATCCAAGAGCTGGTCCTTTGAGAAAATTAACAAAAAATTCCACCAAAGAACTACTACAGCTGATAAACAAGTTCAGCAGAGTGGCAGGATATAAAGTTAACTCAAACAAATCATTGGCCTTCCTCTACTCAAAGGACAAACATGCTGAGAAAGAAATTAGGGGAAAGATAGTCATCACAGTACTCACAAACAATATGAACTACCTTGGAGTTACTCTAACTAAGCAAATGAAAGACTTCTATGACAAGAACTTCAAATCTCTAAAGAAGGAGTTCGAGGAAGATCTCAGAAAATGGAAAGATCTCCCACGCTCATGGATTGAAAAAGACCAACATTGTAAAAATGGCCATCTTACCAAAAGAGAGCTACAGATTCAATGCAATACCCATCAAAATTCCAAACCAATTCTTCATAGAGTTGGAAAGAGCAATATAAAATTTCATCTGGAATAGCAGAAGACCTAGACTAGCAAAATCCATCCTCAACAACAAGAAAACATCTGTGGGAATCACTATCCCTGACCTCAAGCTATATTACAAGTCAATTGTGCTCAATCTTGCATGGTATTGGTACAGAGATAGGCACACAGATCAATGGAATAGAATAGAAGATCCAGAAATGAGCCCTCACATATATGAACCCTTGGTTTTTGACAAAAGAGTTGTAAACATTCAATGGAAAAAGGACACCCTCTTCAACAAATGGTGTTGATCCAAATGGCACTCAGCATGCAGAAGAATGAAAATAGAACCTTTCTTATCCCCTTGTACAAAGCTCAAGTGCAAGTGGATCAAAGATCTCCACATTAAAACAGGTAAACTGAAATTATTAAAAGCGAAAGTAGTGAAAACCTTAGAATACATAGGCACAGGAAAAAATTTTCTGAACAGAACACCAATGGCTCTTGTTCTAAGGTCAAATATAGACAAATGGGACTTACTGAGATTGCAAGGTTTCTGTAAGGCTAAGGACATTGTCAAGAAAACAAAACAGTAATCAACAGATTGAGAAAAGATCTTTACCAACCCCACATCAGATAGTAGCATAATATCCAAGGTATACAAAGAACTTAAGAAGCTAGATACCAGAGAATCAAACAACTCTATTAAAAAATGGGGTACGGAAGTAAACAAAAAGTTCTTAATTGAGGAATATCAAATGGCTGAGAAGCATTTAAGGAAGTGCTCAACATCCTTAGCCATCAGGGAAATGCAAATCAAAACAACTCTGAGATTCCTCCTCACACCAACCAGAATTTCTAAGATTAAAAAATGGAGATGATAGCAGATGCTAGCGAGGATGTAGAGAAAGGAACACTTCTCCACTTTTGGTGGGTTGTAAACTGGTACAACCACTCTTGAAATCAGTCTGGCAATTCCTGAGAAAATGGACATAGTAATACCTGAAGACCCAGTTATTCCATTTCTGGGCATATTCTCCAGAGTAGCTCCAACATACAACAAAGACACATGCACCACAATCTTCATAACAGCCCTATTTATAATAGCCAGAAGCTGGAAAGAACCCAGATATCCTTCAGTAGATGAATTGATACAAAAATTGTGGTACATTTACACAATGGAGCTACTATCTACTCAGCTATCAGAAACAATGACTTTATAAAATTCTTAAGAAAATGGATGCATCTAGTGAATATCATCCCGAGTGAGATAACCCAGTCACAAAAGAACAGACATAATATGCAGTCACTGATAATTGTATAGTAACCCTAGAAAGCTCTGACACCCCAGAAACATCTCACAGACTGTATGAAGTTCAAGAAAAAAACAAAGACCCCCCCAAAATTTAAAAAAGGAAAAATCATTATGTTTAATCTTTACACACCAAGAAAACTTTGACAATTTCCAGGTTATATTTTGTTTTACATGTACTTTATGCTCATAATAATTAAGATTTTAATTCATTCTATCAAATCTTTAAAAATAATGAAATACTGACAAAAATGTACTCATATATTTTTATGCAATAATGCTTAAAATATGTACATTTATCTTTGTGTTTTAAAATAAAATTGTTCAATTTAAACAATGATCTAACAGATATTGATGATCTGACTGCTCATATAACAAATATACTATGGTCCAGGTAGTTTTCTTTTGTTATTTTGTATTCTTTCTGAAATTTTATTTATCCATTGAAGCCTCTGTATACCAGCAAGCCCAGTGTCAGTAGTTAAAGCAATGTTTTAATTGTACAAACACACATTGAGGGTATCTCATTTTAAAAAAGATTTATAACTAATTTTGTCTAAATCATTCCTGGTAGGATTATTAATCCAATTTATTTCTCATTGACATAATTTTTTACTTATCATTTTCATGTTTATAAAAGTTTGTGAGACATAAATCAGCCAGATGCTGACATTTAAGCATCTATAATGAAATGTGACATCAGTTTTCTTTATCCATTATAATCTCACCTATTAGAAAGTAAAGATTATATGCTAGATACACACTTATTACTATTAAATGAGCCCAAAAATGTTTAATAATCAATTACAGGTGACATTTTGGAGTTTTCAGTTGGAGAAAGTCTCCAGGAAATGGCCAAGGAGACAAATAAATTTTAAATGAAAAGAAGCATCCATCAAAGACACTGCATCCAGAGGTATTGTTAGATGATGTCTACCACTTCTAGGGAAGGTCAGGCACTGGCTTATGCTGACATATAAATAAAAGTGAACTCAATAAAGGATAATTAATCAAAGAGAATGAATCAAATAAATGGAAACTTTATATCTGAAATTAACATAAAAACAGGATAAAACACTAAATTTATCATTAATTATATTATCAAATAGTCAATAAATCAACATTTAATATAAGATTATATAAAGCATTTAATATGCATTTTAAGCAGACCAAAAAAGAAAAAGGAAGGTCTACTTTTCAGACTGTCATTTATTTAGTTCTATATTATAACTTATTAATTTGTAGATATTACAGAATTACATATTTTATATAGCTATGACTGACCTACTTTATTTCAATTTATAATAATAAAACTAATAACATTTAAATTGCAATTATATTTTCATGTTAATATCAGAGCAACATAATAAGGGAGGAAATTTGATAGATGATAAACCCGTTAAATTGGTTCTTCTTTTATTAATAGAAATTTTAATAATATATCATTTATAGATTCAAAGAAAGATAAATATACATTTGTTGAAGAGAATAATGGTTTTGCTTTTCACGCGAAATAAACAATTTGAAGTTGTTTCACCTTATTTGGCACCAACGAGAGAGGAGCCCCTGGGTCCTGCAGAGACTCTATGCCCCAGTGTAGGGGAATGCTAAGGCATGGTGGTGGGAATAGGTGGGTAGAGGAGAACCCTCTTAGAAGAAAGGGGAGGGTTGATGGGATAGGGGGTGTGTAGAGGGGAAATAGGGAAGTGGGACATGTGAAATGTAAATAAATAAAAGAACCAATAAAAATGAAATAAAAAGGTTTGTTTATTTTGTTCATATGAATGTTTGCATTATGAATGTAAGGGTACTGGATGTGTGCCTAATGCCCAGAGTAGTCAGAAGGTAGTGTCAGAGCTTCTGGAACTGTAATTTGAGGAGGTGTGAGCCAATATCCTGGTACTGAGAATTGAACCTCCTTCCCCCCTAAGAGTAGTAAGAATTCTTGCCATCATGCTGTATCCATGGCAACAGGATATTTCTTTAATGTGTGCATAATGTGATTAAAAATATATTGTTATGTGTACTACTTACTTTGCTACACCAACTATAAAGTCAATGTAAATTCATGGGCAAGTAATAGCCAGTATTATAAAACATTTGAGTATCCTGAAAAGTTCAAATAGTAATTCCAAAGACATATTTAATCTTACAGGCTAAACACTCTATGGTTTAGAGATTATATTGAATTTTACAACAAAGTCAACTTTGTATATGAACATTTATTTCTGTGAAAACAAAATAGAACTAAATTGATGAGGCCAGAGATAAAAAAAAATGGTCTAACACCATTTTATCCTCTAATGTATAAGAAATACAGCTCCCGCTACCTATAAAGAATAGATTATAGTAGAATGCCACATTATACAAAATCTAGCAGAACAACCATTAGAGTTTCTTGCTTTTTTATGTTATAGAAAGTATGAACTGACGATCACAGTAGATTGAGGTATCAAGATTCAAGAAACACAGTCTCTAATCATATTATAAAGTGCTTTTTCTGGGTTTGGCTTTCAATAGCATCCATTCTTAAATGACCCACAGCTCATCCAAAGTTAAGCCCACAGGTTTCTGCACAGTTGAATGTGTTAGCCAAAGCTGTAATTTGAAGGCTACAGAAAATATTCTAAAATGGTTATTCATCAAGCTGTGACTATCTAGCACAAAGGTTCTTATCAAATTTGCTAAAAGTAATTAGGTAAGGAAACTATAGATGTTTAAATTTTGATCATTATTTCTTTTTGTTCAGACGCTTCATCTAATTGACCTCTACTAATACTCTGTACATAAAGCCTAGAGTATTATAACTCAGTAAATGAATTTATTGCATATTTAGATCAGGATCTTAAACCTTTCAAGTTATGTTTTTTAGAAAATTCGAAATCTTCTAATTCAGTTCCTGATAAAATTATGGTAGTTTTACTATAGTGACCACATCACACTATAGAATTTTATTGCAATTTCTTTCAAGAAACTGTTCATTGGTATTTACTGTCTATTCTTTCTTCTGACCATATGTATCTTTTACTGTTTAGGTTTCGCTGCTCTATGCATTAACCATGTTTAATTTAAAACACTTTAAAGTCCCTTGAATATATGTGAGTATTTATGTATTCTGTTATGTGCTCAATGTTTTACTTTCTAAATATCAACTCTACATTATGTATGAAAGAATTGATTTATGATGATACTCAAATATGTTTTCGGTTGTTGTCAGTTTATAATTGTTCCATAAAAAGTTGAAGCAGAATTTTGTATGGGAATTTACATCGGATTAAACTTCAAGTTGTTAATTGATTTCTTTCAATAGAATGTGATGATAACTTCTGCAGGCAAAGAATAGGACTGAGAAGAAAGATCAGTGTGGAAAGAGCCTATGTCACAAGCATGTTTACTCTGGTTTTACATGTTAGTACCTAGGTAAAAGCAATGACATGCATTATTTTATTCTGGTGGTATTATTTGTTTTTGCATTGTTTTGGTTTTGAGGCAGTGCCTCTGAACTATGTAGAGTCTGAATACTTCTTCCTGTCTCTCTTGGAACTGCTATGTAAACCAGACTTACCCAGAACTCACAGAGCTCTGCTTGACTCTGCCTCCCAAATGATGAGAAGAAAGGCATCTGTGAATAAACCCAGTTTAGTCTTCTCAATATATGTTGAGTGATAACTACTGGGCAGATTTTACTTATGGGAGAAAATACCACAAATTTTTACTTATTTTTCATATAAACATGGGTAAGAAGCAACAAGCATTTTCAATATGACCGTCAGTTTTATCAGCTACATATTTTGGTGGGGGTTTCATAAGACTGTATGTTGTGACACTGGTACTTTTAATGAGTTAGAATAGGAGGTGTTGTGGTTAAAATCTGAAATGTTCCTGAGTCTTACGTTTTGAGCACTTGGTGCCCAGCTTGTGGTAAAAAACTGATGGTTGTGAAAGGCTGTAGAAAGGGGACCTTGCTGATCCCAGAATGTCATTAGGTGTAAGATCTTTCACAGTGAAACCCGCATGTAATTCAGCTCTGTGCTTGCTGCTTCCTGGAGAGCAACCATGAGAAAGTAAGGACAGTGCCTATATCCATGAGCAGAACTACCCAGCATTCTTGGTCATGGTGGACTACAGCTATTGAAACCATGAGCCAAATCAACCTACCCTTCCTTAAGTTGTTCCTGCTGGGTATTGAGATCATATTGACAAAAAATATCTAATTTTATTGTTAGTAAACTAGACAAAATACAGGTCACAATAAAAGGTAGAAATTTTTTTCTTGACTCTTTCTCCTTTCTTTTACTGTTATGAGGTATATAGATAGTTATATGAGTCATTAGTTAAAAGTGTACAAGAGAGAAGAATGATGTATTTTTTCTTATAATATATATATATATATATATATATATATATATATATATATATATATATATATATATATATGCTCTCATACCCTCTCTATAATTTAACAAAATCTTAGGGATTTGTGGGCTTAGACTTAATGAGGGGTGAGAATGTAATTCAAAGATGCAAAGAAGGGAGACAAGAGTGGTGAAGCATATATAGCTCTTCTAAATGTGTAATGAACGTGGGTGGCTTGTAAATGAGTGAGAATTAGTCTTTTGAGTGTTACTGAAACACTTTAGGATAAATCCACAATAATGCATAAACTAACAGAGACTTCATAGAGACAGTTTTATATGCTATAATGCCCCGAGAAAACATGTGAAAATAAAAATTCTCAGTGTGTTAGTTCAAAAACAGACTGTTAAATATAATTCATACATGACTTAACATAGAACATTAAAATAGTAAACTTTACTTCTGAAGTTATTCCTAGAAACATGGAAGCAGAGTAGATTTTAATTAGGGAAATGGACAAAACAAGAAATAGCCATGTGAAAACAGATGTAATTTTTGAGCATCTCTGTGTGTGTGGTGTGCACTTGTGTGTGTGTGTGTGTGTGTGTATCTGTGTGTCTAGGTGTGCGTGTGTCTGTGTGAATGTATGCCACCTCCTATGCATGCCTGCACATGTCAGCAGAGGGCATCTAGCACTTGGAGCTGTATGTAGTTCTAGCTCTAGGCATCTAAAAACGTCCTGACGCTGATGTAGGTACTGGGAACTCAACCCTGTATCAGAACAGCCAACATTTTTAAAAATTTTATAATTATATTTATGTATAGAAAACTTAGTGCACCTTTAATCCAGTTTAGTGGCAAGTTCTTTAGCCTTTGCTTTTTCCAGCTTGGCAATGCGAGTCACAGACTTCGGACCCAGAACATCCCCTCCCCAGTGGTGGCAGATCTCATCATATCAGCCAAGATCCTTAACTGGTGTGTCTCTTATTCAGCCCATATGGGAGCTATTATTCTATATTTCCTTGTCAGCGTTTTCACACAGATTATGTGGTATTTATTTTACAATAAAAATAGACTATTTCTAAAGCATGCTAAGCTAATTTTAAAATCAATCAAAAATTATTCATTAAACAAATAAGGTTATTTTCAATTCAGCATTATACAAATTTTGTTTTTCATCATTTTCGTTTTGAACTATTCATAATTCCTATAGTACATGTTCTGCTCTTTTTTCAATATATACATACATATGTGTGTCTGATGAATGCATATATTTGCATGTGTGCTTGGTCATGCTGGGATGTGGAAGGCAGAAGTTGAGTTTTAAATGTCTTTCATCAACCACTTATCTATTTAATTTTTTATTGTGGGGTCCATCACCAAGTCTGAGCACACAGTTCTAGCTAGATGGAAGGATCACTGAGCTCTAGGGTGTTGCCCTCTCTAACTCCTATTCCTGGTTATATTAGTGAACCTGACTCATGCTTGGCTTGTATATGTGTGATTGGAATTTGAACTCAGCTCTTCATGTTTTTATAGCAAATCACTATATCTGCAGAATAATGTCACCCACACAGATTGGCACTCAAATTTTATCAATTTTTGATAGGGAAATATTTGGTAATACAACTTATTTGAAAAAAGTAAATATATTTAGTTTAATTAATAGTTACATAATTATATATTTATTATTTACCATTATATATTGATCCAATAAAATGTGTGGATTAATTTAGAGTGGAAATTATTATTTCAGGTATTTGATGAGTCTTTGGCTTGTTTTTCTATGTCACAGGAGAATATTAGGCAAGTTCTACATGATATAACTCACAACATGTAATATTTGTGTCTTTTCATGTGTACCAACTTTTCTATACAGTGTACTTGAAATGTTATCTCTGGAGAAAATGATCATTATACATATTTTAAAATATCTAACAGTTTTTGCTGGTTTATTATAATGAAACACACTTTATGTTACATTAGATAAAACAACCATATAAAAAAATTAGTTTTCCATAAGTATATGCAAACAATGAAATTAAATACATTAGATTAAATCATGCATTTAATGTGTATCTATTTACTACATAAAATAAAGCATAGCATGTTTAAGTAAATATAAATGGCCTGTAGACATATATTCAAGCAATGATATATATTTACTGTATTTTTTGTTTTACTTTCAATTAACTGAACTAATATTTATAAAATTCTAAGGCAGCAGTGATATAAGAGGGGAAACTTTGTGGTAAATGGTATATTGGTGATGATAAATTAATTGCATGCATTAATGCTGTCAACACAACAATCATCTTGATTTCTCTTGAATATTTCCTCAGATGTCTTTTGCTCCTACCACATTTGCTAACAGCCAAAATATAAATGTAGAGACTTCCATGCTGGGAGTAGCTAAGAGACTGAAAAGATTGCTATAAGAACTGACACACACATTCTTTTTTATTTATTTTTTGGGTCTTCTATTTTCATATTTGAGATACTGGGAACAGTGCTTGACCTAGGGTTGTTTTTCTATTTACTATAAAACCTTATTCAGTTACACATAGTCTAGAAATATGTGCAAACTTTGATTATTGCTATTTATTTTTTCAAGATTCTTGGGGTCGCCATATTTTTTTCTTCTGTCCTAGTTGCATGTTTCAGCAAGTGGCTGCCATATTCTAAGCCCCGGAGTACTTTATGTTGAACTTTCAGTCATGAGTAGATTACTATCATGTTTTTTGTTTGCTTTCCTTTGTTGATGTTATTGCTGTTGCTTTGTGGACAGTTCCCAGGTAAGGGGTAAAAGATTACTCTCAGTTTTTTTTTTTGTTGTTGTTGTTGTTGTTTGTTTGTCTGTGTGTGTCTTTTTTGGTGTATGTGGTATAAAGGGAATCTTGTGTAATGTCTGTATGCTGAGCCCATTCTAGAATTCTATCTATGCTTTTCTATGGAGCTTGCCTCAACTCAGCTGATTCTTCACCAGCTGCATATCACAGGAAAGGACCTTACAGAATGACTCCAAGTTAGCAGTCAAATCAAGAAATGCAAAAGCAGAAAATAAACATTAATATCTCTGTAATGCTCTTTTAAACAATTCAACAGAAAGTAGTCAATATCAACACTCCTGCCCAGAGCAAGATTTAGGAAAAGATCAGGACCTCGGACAGCGCAGTCGCAGGTGGAAATTTTGGATGACAGACATGGCAAGTGTAGTGCTTGTTTTAACCCAGAGCCTACAGCGGGTATATGAGAGAACCCAAGAGCTAACATGGAAAAGTACGTTTCTAAAATAAAAGAAATTATTGGGTCTTTAAAAATTTATCAACATATGTGTTAACTTTAAGAGAAATAAAAATAATTATGCTGTGTTTATCTTGAATTACTAACATAGCATAACTTTTTAGCTCCATGACCATAAAGGTATAAATAAAATATTGCAATATTAAATTAATAAGAAGCATGTAGAATAAGTATATTTCTAACCACTATCTCTGTCCTTGTCAATCTTGAAAAGTTTTATGATAAATGTGTTGTTGAAAATATTTGGTAACACATGACATATTTGAAATGCACTGTTTTTGTTTTAAATACTTCTTGTTGTTTTCATCTATTTTATTTTTATTAAATTATTGTATTTGTTTATACTCCAAATGTTGCCTCCATTCTCTGTTCCTCCTTTTAGAGTTTCTTATCCCCTCCCCTTGGTTTCTACAAAGGTGCACCCCCACCCTCTCACCTCACCACCCATTCTCCCAATATCACCCTAATTTGGGGCATTAAGTCTCTACAGGATTAGGCATATCCTCTCCCACTGAGACCAGATATTTTTTAATGGCAATATAATTAAATCACTTTGACCTCTCCCTTCTCTGCTTCTAGCCACTTCCAATTATCTTACCTCAAACTTTTCCATGCTTTCTTCAAGTTGATTGCCTCTTTTTCTTTGATTATTAATGATACGTGCATTGCTTATATGTTCTATATGTACAAATGCCTATAAATAATATATGCTGTTCACTTCCCATGCTTGTGCATGCATGGTGTTTTGGTGGAACACTGTATTGACTAGATAATAAGAGAGTTCATCCATTTCACAGTCCAATTCTCCTTCTCCTTGCTTAGTTAGCTGTCGTTTTGTGTTTGGGCATAAATTCCACAATTCCCCTGCACACGCACACAGGAACATGTAGATTGAAATGGCCATTGTTTTGGTCTTGATTATGTAGGGATTTCTAGGATAGACTATTTCACAGCAGGTTTCCTGGTGTTCTGACTTTTACAGTCTTCACAGGCTCTCATCTGTGATACTCACTGACCTGAAGCAGGAGGGCTGTGATGTAGATGCATTTATTTCAGGTGAGATGTCACCGCCTACTGATCTCTGCATTGTGGCCAGGTGTCGTTTTAGGTGATGATCTCCATTGTCTAAAAGAAATTCTTTCATGAGGGCTGAAAACTACATTTAGATGTGGATTTAGGTCTAGTGAGAACTTATTCTGGGCTAGAAAAATGATGGCAATAGAATTTTTTTCCCTGAAGTCCATAACATCATGCTTCATTGGGGTTTTACTGCTGTGAACACACATCATGACTAAGGCATCTCTTATAAAGAGTAACATTTAATCGAGGATGGCTTACGGGTTCAGTGGTTCAGTCCATTAATATCAAGGCAGGAACATGGCAGCATCCAGACAGGCATGAGTTGAGAATTCTATATCTTCTTCTGAAGGCTGCTAGCATAATACTGGCTTCCAGGCAGATAGAATGAAGGAGGGTCTTCTTATTTAATTGGATAGTCTCTATGTAATTTCAAATGTTATCCCCCTTTTCCCCAAACCCATTTCCCCTCCTCCCTTGCTTCCATGAAGGTGCTCCCTCTCCCAATCACCCTCTCCCACTTCAGCACCTTGGCATTTCTCTACACTGGGAAAATGCACCTTCACTAGACCAAAGGCATCTTCTCCCATTGACACCAGACAATGCTATTCTATGCTATATATGCAACTGGAGTCTTGGGTCTCTTCTTGTGTGCTCATTGGTTGGTGTTTTAGTCCCTGGGAGTTCTGGAGTGTTTGGTTGGTTTATAATGTTGTTCTTTCCATGGGCTTGCAAACCCTTTCAGTTTCTTCAGTCTTCTCTCTAGCTCCTTCATTGGGGTCCCTAAGTTCATTTCGATGGTTAGCTGCAAGCATCCTCAACTGTATCTGTATGACTCTTACAGAGCTGCTGAGGATGCATTTATATCTGGCTCCTGCCAGTAAGTACTTCTTGGGATCAGCAGTAGTGCTTGGGTTTTGTGGCAGCATATGGGGTATTTTCCCAGGTGAGGCAATCTCTGAATGATCTTCTTTTTCATTCCCTGATCCTCTATTTTTCCCTGTATTTCCTC
Organism: Micromys minutus; assembly: GCF_963924665.1. Classification (NCBI taxonomy): domain Eukaryota; kingdom Metazoa; phylum Chordata; class Mammalia; order Rodentia; family Muridae; genus Micromys; species Micromys minutus. The sequence goes on along the minus strand of NC_137977.1, from coordinate 70,914,287 downwards.
CCTTGAGTGCTTTATTCTCCCTCGTAAGCAAGACTGAGATATCCAAATTCTAGCCTTCCTTGTTTTTCAGATTCATAAGGTCTGTGAATTGTTTCTAGGTTATTCAGAGCTTTTGGGGCTATTATCCACTTATCTGTGAGTGCATACCATGTGTGTTCTTTTGTGACTGGGATATTCCACTCAGAATGATTGCTTCTAGTTCCATCCATTTGCCTAGGAATTTCATAAAGTCATTGTTTCTAGTAGCTGTGGAGTACTCCATTGCGTGAATATATCACATTTTCTGTATCCATTCCTCAGTTGAAAGACAACTTGGTTCTTTCCAGCTTCTGCCTATTATAAATAAGGCTGCTATGAACATGGTGGAGCATGTGTCCTTGTTATGTGTTGGAGTGTCTTTTGGGTATATGCGTAGGATCTTAAATCTCACACCCACAGTGACATACCTACTTCAACAGGGTCACACTTTCTCCTAGTGCTACTCCCTAGGCTGAGCATCAAAAAATGATCTCATGCCACTAGTTCCAGGAAGCTTACCATGCATGTTTTCCCTTCTGTTGAATGGTCACTATACCCATTTAGACAGCTGTTGCTTGCTATCAAAAAGTGAATACAATTTATTGCAAATTCATGAATATATTGTGATGCTGGTAATTATTATTGTAAATAGCTCTTTTACCTGTGAAAGAAAACGATTAAATATCACTAAAAATCTGCATATGCTTTCACAACACTAAAACTTTTAACATAGAAATTTACTTTTCAGGTATTTTTACACATAAGTAAAATGTCAAAGACAAGAAACCATTGGTGTCCCAGTGTATATAATATCATAATAAAATGAAGGAACAAATTATTTATTAGCAGAGAAATACTGTAAATGTCGATAAATATTACATGAGTAATTTTAGTGGATTATCAAAAAGATCATATATAAAACTTTAATCGATATACAGTAAAATAATGACTGCTGCAACAAATCTACACATAACGAAACATTTATAAAGTGCTCTACATACCAGTGTAATAGTGTTCTTAAATAAACAGCTTTGGCCAGGCCTGTCATTGCTGCCAGTATACTGTTAAACTACTTTATTTGCAATTAAATATGCATTACACATAGGAATCTAGAGCTTTGAAAGCTGAATGTGTTTTTCAGACTTCATCAGTTGCTTAAGCAGCCATGGGACAAAGTAGAATTTATCCATTATATTTCTTACTTATAGTTGTTGCTGTGCATTTAACATGTTTCTATCAAGCCACCCAAATAAAAAACAGGAGTGCTTTTCTACTAGTAAACTGGACAGTGGTAGCTGAGGATTCGTTGTTGTCTTTCTGCTTGATCAGTCATGGGAAATAATATTTCTTCTAGAAAAGCACCAAATTTATTGTGATTCTTTCCCTTCTCTTTCTTTGCTTATGATACTTAAACAATCCTAGAGTTCCCCAAGTGGTCAAATTAATTTGTCTCACATAATTTTGAATTGTTCTTATTGCCCACCAAGGGTAGCAATTTTTATCATTCTCATAATGAAAGTTACATTATAAATATGAAATTATGTTTATAAATTCATCTTTATATTAAAGTAATATAGGAAAATTTAGGACACATTCCTGATTCAGCAGAATTAATAGGATGAAAGAGATGATTATGAAGATGACCAAAGGGTCAGTGTGGAACTCTTTCTAGAAATACTCATGGGTAGATGAGGCTATCTTTTTTATCAGTTGATCAAGATTTTGCAGGACACTTTAATGCCTATGGTAAAGTAAAGGGAGTCTAAACGTTCCTATTTTTCTAGGCCTAAGCAGTAAATGTTCATCGAATCTTAAACTATAGGAAGTTTATAAACAATAAGATATTGCATAATTACCTTATGAGTGAGCTTAGAAAGCAAGTCATGGAAGACAATGAGTGAAAGGAAAGATGACCTGGAAGTTAAGAGCATTTACTGCTCCTGAAGAGGACCAAGGTTAAGTTGCTAGCACTCCCATGGTGGCTCAAAGTTGCCTATAATTCCACTGGTAGGTGTCCAGTGCTTAGTTATGACATGAGTAGGTATTGCACATGTATAGCACAAAGACATGCATATGGTCAAAATGTAAAATAAAAATATAAAGACTTGGGGGGTTATGGTAATCTATCAATTAAGCTGATAAACAACAAATATTGTGAGGGTGTCAGCTCTTAGAAGAGAAACAAGGAGGTTCTGGCAGCCTGCACATAGCAGGTAGCTGAGGTCCTGGTTCTCTCTCAACTACTGCAACAGCAACAACAGCAGTGGTAGCATCTGTAGCATTAGCCCGGCCAACGAGGCGTTTTCAAGATCCAGCAATGAATGCTTCAGGAGAAAGGACACTCCCCGAGTGTTTCAGCTCAGTAAGAAGACCCACTCTCTGATGACCGACGGTGAAATGGCTTCTGTGCTTTATTCCGTGTGGACAGGAAATATCTAAACACTGAGAAGTGGGGTAGGATTTAGGGGGAGGTATTTCCTATTGGCCCAGTTTGAGATGTTAGTGATGATGGCAAAGGACTCTATGTGTTACTTCCTTGCTTCACTACCTGGAGTGGTTCTCTTGTGCTGTCCTGGTTACATGTTGCAAAGCTCATACAGAAATAAGTAGAGGGGCTTGCTTGACTTCTGCCAGTCTCAGGTCTGAGAATCCCAGTGTATGAACTCACTCAACCTTAGCAGTTCTTCTGTCTGGTGGCATGGTCCACTTGCTCCACAGATGTGTATTTTCTATTGATAGAAGGTTATTCTATGTCATGTATGATGGGGAAAATGCTGATAGTAAAATCATAAGTTGCCTGGGTGGAAGAAAAATCATAATAGTTCTTTATAATGGTGATTATAGAAATTGGTTGATAACTCAGGGGGAAATACAGTAAAAATGAATTATTTGATAAAAGAAATAATTAAAACACTATGATTATATGATAATTCAAAGAAAGATAAATGAATAATAGAGAAATAGAAGCTCTGGTTTCTGGAAAAGGGGAAGGGTCATTGAGGTATTATAGAAGTACAGATCGAAACTGAATACAAAAAATTGTACTTGGACAGAATGAGGAATGTAGGCTCAGATGCATGCATCTAGTTCTTATGATTCTCCTTATATTGCTTCAGACTCTTAATGTAACAAAAGAAACTATTACTAAATTTCTCTAAGAACTGAGTGGGAGTGGATTGTCCTGCAGCTGTTTGAATTTTGATACTAATTCCACTTCCCAAGAATGGCTGCCTAGTCTTGCACTCAGGTGACTTCATCAGAACATTCTTCCCATTTTAGTTTGTAAAATAAAGGTGAGAGCTGGTGATTGGGCAGGGGAAGGGAAGGTGGGAAGAGAGGGTCTTGGGAGAAGGAGGAGAAGGTGGGAGAAGATGTTGCTGAAACAAGAAGCCTCGAGAAACTGCAAGTTATAAGGGATCTCATAGCTGGGTAATGTAGTGGTAAATCTGCCAAATTTAGGCACACAGCTTGTATTCATATTTACTGAGTTGTGTTTCCATTGAACAGGCTTATTCAGGTTGAAGAGGTTATAACACAGAGAGATATAGAGTAAGTTTAGAGCTGTTAAACAAGCACACAAAATTTCACAGTCACACTAAAACAGAAACATTAGTAATGTTTCAAATGTTATTTACTTGTAGTTGAATGATGCTTTTCTAATTTGGAAATAAAAGGCAATATACAGAAAACTACATTTAAATAGCCAGTCACTATTAAAATGTACTAAAAAGAATATTTTATTTATTTGTGTGTGTTCACAATGAGTGTGTTGTGACTAATCTTGTTTGGGACTTTTTATTTATTTAAAATTTTTATGCAATTTATTTTGGTCATTGGAGTAGCTGATTTTGCTTATCAACTTGACACAATCTAGTGTTATCAGAGAGGTAGGAGCCTCTGTTGAGGAAATTCCTCCTTGAAGTCCATCTGTAAGGGATTTTCTCTACTAGTGATGAATGAAGGAGTGCCATACTATTGTGGGTGATTTTCATTTCTGGGTAGTAAACCAGCAAGCCAGGAAGAGCAACTGCAAAAGCAGTACCTTCCATCGATTCTACATCAACTCCTGCTTCCAGATTCCTACCCTATTGAGAAACTCTTCTAATTTCTTTTAGTGATGAACAGCAATGTTGAAGTGTGAGCTAAATAACCCCTTTGTCTCCAGTTTGCTTTTGGTCATGTTGTTTCTTTGCATCAATAGAAACCCTAACTAATTCAGTCATATATATTTTTCTTATTGGTGATATGATCATTTTTTTCAGAAGCTTGAATGTTTTTAGGGTTTGAAGAGTGCAGACCTCCAAATGATTATTGTTATTTTAAAAAATTAAAATTTTGACAGAAAAGTTGATAAATATTTGAGAAGGGTAGGATAATTTGAAAATTTACAATATAGGAAGTTTTAAAGACAACAAAACATATCTCATTAAACTATATAATTATTTATTCATTACAACAAGAAATGAGAGCCCAAAAGAGAACATGTTTATTTATTATGCTTATTAAATAAAGCCATTTGATTTTCTTTAAACCGAAGCTTCTTTTCTGAGAGGTTAATTGTCCTAACTGCCCGAGCTATACTTTGTAACCTGATTTATTATACAGTTGCCAGTAAAATGAATGATAATTTCACCTGCTGCAATTACTACAAAATATGTGGCAATAGAAACAATTATTTATTTCATAGAGCATGATAAACTTTAATGTACAAAATCATGAAACTATATCTGGGAGTAGTTGACATTTGAAGGTTTTTGCAGTTTTGCATACTGTTTTTTTCGTGATTTTTCTGACTTGTTATTTTTCTTAAAAAAATTAACTTGTCAAAACCATTACAAGTCTGAAATAAAACAGTGCATTTTTTTGCAATGAATCTCAGATGCATATTAAATAAGTCGGTGTTGCACTTTATGAACAGATACTGATAAAAATACAAGCCAGCCATTTTCAGATACACTAGTGGGTGTTCTGTGAAATCACAAAAAATTATGTACAAGTATATTTAGATAATTTATTTTTTGCTTTATAATATTAAAAGAAATGCTTGGTTAATATTTCTTAGAAAAAATAGCCAACAAATGGCTGAGATAGAATAGATACAAGATAATCCTAAATTATTTTTTTTTGTTAAAAGAAGTTCTCTCATCATGGACACAAGTTTTGTGCAGCCCATTTATCTGGCTAGGATAAACAAAAGCTGAGAAGGCCTAACTTTAGGGACAGTATAAATAGATGCACCTGAATTCTATGTATATCTCCACACACTCTATCAGCCAAAATATGGAAGACTCCATGCAAGAGGGTGATGAGTTCATCCTACTGGAATCAGAAACAATAAGAGTCTTGCTCTGACATTGCTACTGGGTCCTGCATAGCCAGTACACAGTTCATGGGTTGGTCTCTAACTGTTATAGCATTTATAGTGTTTTAAAAAAGATAATTAGAATCCTATAAAAATGAGAAGAATATGCTCAACACACCCAAGTCCTTGTTGAATGTTGGTGAAGTTCAGCTAAGTATTAGTTTGATGAAGTACGGAACAGCAGAGAAGTTAGGACCATTTACTAACAGAATGTTGACCACGATCAAGTGACCATGATCAAGGAGCAAATTTGGAAGGAATACTTGAACATAAAAATCTCTTTGTGTCATCCTGAGTGTTGCTTGTGGCAAAACAGATTAGCCATCACAAAAATGCCAGAAAACCTGGTAATAATTTACTATGGAGTTATGAAATCATTCTAAAGAGTACTTGTTTTCACAGGAAGATTGTTATAACTGTCAGTACAAATGATCAGAAAGGATATTTTTTCAGAAAATCAAAATGAACAACGGTGATGATTAGCAGAACAAGATGTAATTAGTGAGATGTCTCAGTCACTGAAAGTGCATGTTGCCATGTCTTAAGACTTGAGTTTCAATCTCAGTACTCACTTGTTAAAAAACTATCCCATCCTCACCCCACATTCATGTAGTCTTCTCGTCTTCATCCAATCCTCAAGCCTTTCTACTCAATGTATTTATTCTATTTCCTCTCCTTAGGGAGATTTTATGAGTCCTCACTTCAGACCTCCTTGTTTCTTAGTATCATTAGGTCTGTGGATTATAACATGGTCAATGTCTAATTTCTTGAGTTTTATATATATATATATATAAATATATATGTATATGTATATATATATATATATATATATATATATATATATATATGTATATATTGGATATCAGTCCTCTGTCAGATGTGGTGTGGGTAAAAATCTTTTCCCATCTGTATGCTGATGGTTTGTTTGCCTAATAGGACCTTTTCAGTTTCATGAGGTTCCATTTATTAATCACTGATTTGAATTGGAACAAGGAGATCAGCTGTGGGGAACATGGAGGAAAAGATTACTGGGATGGACAAATGGAGTGAATGCATCTCAGGACAATGGGAACTTTTGGGATTCTTTGAGAGTGACCCTAGCTAACGATCTTGGCAGTGGGTGGTGTTGATCCTGAAACAGACATCTTTTTTAATTGGGTAAGATTTCCAATGAAGGGATTGGGACATCAAGCCATACATAGGACCTTTGACATACAATTTATCCTGCCTACAAGATGTGAAGTAGAGACGGAGGAGAAATGGAGGCAATGGCCAAACCTGACTGGTTCAGTTTGAGACCCATGACAAAAGAGGGAGCCCTCTCCTGACACTGTTAATGATATTCTGCTATACTTGCAAACAGGAGCCTAACATAGTCATCATCAGAGAAACCTCACCAAGCAGCTGGTAGAAGCAGATGCAGACCCACTGCCAAACATTAAATGGAACTTGAGAAATCATGCAGAAGGAGAAGAATTATAGGAGCCATCGAGCACAAAGACATCACAATAAAATATACAGACTCAACTGACCTGTACTCAGAGGTGCTCACAGAGACTGAACTTCCAAACATGGAAGATGCATGAGAAAGACACTCTGAACGTGTGTAACAGTTGTGCATCTAGATCTACATTTAGGACTCCTAACAGAGGGAGCAGGTTGTCTCTGACTCTGCTGCCTAACTTTATGACTCATTTCTCCTACTTGTCTGCCTTGTTTAACCCCAACGGGAGAAGGTATGCCTAACCTTATAGCAACTTGATATGCCAAGGGTGGTGGATATACATGAAAGGCCTGTCCTTTACTGAAGAGAAAGTAAGAGTGATGGGTGTGGTCTGAGGAGAGGTGTGGGAAAGACTGGAAGAAGAGGAAGAAGGGGAAACTGCAATGTGAATATAAAGGCAACAAATAAATGAATGCATTAAAAATAAGAAGGAAAGTCCACATTTTACTAACTTCCACATATGCACTGTGGCAAGTGTCTCCCCCTTCCTGGCCTCCCTCACCCTCACACATATTAAATTAAAAAATAAAATACTAACATATCATGAACTTCTAGACATGATAAAGAAACAGTGCTTATGTAGTGTAAAATTTATATTGAACAACCAATTTTAAGCTCCAAGTAATTTAAATTATTTCTATGACAGTACAAATACTCATTAAAAAGTAATCAGAATAAGGAATTGTTTAGCTAATTATCTATTGATCATAATAGATATCTGATATTATGGCACTATTATTTTATTACATTTTATTTTAATAGTAAATATATCTATCTCTATATTTTCTATATGTTTAGTATATGAAATAATACTTCATATATTAGTCAACCAAACATTCTATCACCTGCCTCTAATTCCCAAGCATTAGAAAAATAGAAGTGCGCCATCATACCTAATTTATATGGTGATAAAGAAAAAACCCAGGTCTTTGAACATATTAGGCACATAAACTACCAATGTACTTACATTAACTATCCTTTAAGCTTATTTATGTACAATAATTTCATGTCATATAAAGTGTTTTTAAATTTTAGAAATACCTACTCTTCTTGGATATAATCATTAAATTTATTTATTTTATTTTATTTTAAATTGAACAACTTTATTTTTTAAAAAAACGAACATAAATGTACAGATTTTAAGCATTTTTGAATGAAAGTATATAAAAACATTTTTGTCAGTACTTGATTTTTTTTAATTTTTGATTAGTATGCATTAAAATCTTACTAGTTACAATGAGCATAAAATACATGTAAAACAAGATGTAACCTGGAAATAGTGAAAGTTTTCTTGGTGTGTAAAAATTAAGCATAATGGTTTTTAATTTTCTTTCTTTTTCTTTTTTTCTTTTTTTGGCCTTTGTTTTTCTTGAACTTCATATAGTCTCTGAGTTGTTTATGGGGTGTTCAGAGCTTCCTGGGGTTAGTATCCAATTATCAGTTAGTATCCAAATATCTTTTCTTTTGTGACTGGGTTACCTCACTCAGGATGATATTCTCTAGATGCGTCCATTTTCTTAAGAATTTCATAAAGTCATTGTTTCTGATAGCTGAGTAGTAGTACTCCATTGTGTAAATATACCACGTTTTTTTATCCATTAAGTTATATATTGAATGATGACATTATTTTACTTTATCTGTCAGAATTTCATTTTTAATTTCATGGATTTTAGCTGTTAAGGCTCCTTACACTTAAAAATATAACAGATGATAGTGTGTATGTATATTATCAGCTATGTTATATATATATATATATATATATATATATATATATTATTTAATTAGCCACATAAAATACAGCATTTTCAACACTTTAAAAATATTTTTTACATACTAAACTGAGCAGTATAACTGGAGAACATATTAGGTGATTTGAAAAATAAATCAAATTTTAGCAGCAAAGTAAAGAAAACTATAAAGCTTGTCAGAAATATTTTTGTGAGATTTATAAAAAGTGAAAAGTTTGACATATCCTCTAGAATTTTTGGCAAGGGCATAAAATATTTCTTGAAAGCAAGACTTGCTTTTTCTTGTAGAAATATAAATCCTGAAAATGGAAAAGTATTTGAGGCAGGACAAGAATCCTTCTTTTCTATTTCCTTTAAAGTAAATGTCAATTTTCCAAATATCTATATTGTTGGTAATCTTACCTGTAGAAAATAGTTTTATATTTTATTTGATATGATTTCATAGAACGTTCAAATGCACTCCATGAAATGCTATAATATATATATAATACCACAAATTTAAAGTCTTTAATAACCTAAATAGCAAGCATGTTGAAATCTTTTAATGACCTAGAACATTTTATCACATAATTGTCATTATGTATAAATCACAATAAAATATATTTTGCATTTATTTTTCTCTTGCTTTCCCAATTAGATTTTCAGCTTTTACTGAGGCAGTGCACTGTCTGAATAACTTTATTGTTTTTAACCTATGAACATTTTATCACATTTTCTTTTTTAGTCTTTATTTATTTTTGTTTCTCTCATGAACATTGCAGTCATGTTTGAGAATTTAGATCATTCTTATCTCACCAATATTTAATGCAATTTTATTATGAAAAATTGATTGATAAATAAAACTGTTAAGTCTGTATTACCATATGCTCGTCCTTCTTGATGAAATTGGTTTTTGTTGGTTTGTTTTTGTTTTGTTTGTTTAATTTTTATGATAGTAGGAGACGGACCTTTGTTTACTGTCTCAGTAGACTGAGGTGTTAAATAAGTAAGGCACGTGAATTCCAGATGATGTTTCCTTTCCTCGGGCTGTGATGTCCATTTATCTTAGATATAAAATCATGTATAAGTCAAAAAGTGGTGTGAAAGGCTGGGCATTGTTCCAGTCTGAGGTTGTTTGATTCTCTGGTGTCTAGCTTTTTGAGTTCTTTGTATACGTTGGATATTAGGCCTCTATCTAATGTTTTGCCGTTTTGTTTTCTTGACAATGTCCTTAGCCTTACAGAAACTTGGCAATCTCATTAAGTCCCATTTGTTAATCCTTGACCTTAGAGCTTGAGCCATTGGTGTTTTGTTCAGGAAATTTTCTCCTGTGCCTATGTGTTCTAAGGTTTTCCCTACTTTCTTATCTAATAGTTTCAGTGTATCTGGTTTAATGTGGAGATCTTTGATCCACTTACACTTGAGCTTTGTACAAAGAGATAAGAAAGGGTCTATTTTCATTCTTTTGCATGCTGAGTGCCAGTTGGACCAGCACCATTTGTTGAATACACTGTCCTTTTTCCATTGAATGTCTATTGCTCCTTTGTCAAAAATCAGGTGACCATATACTTGAGGGCTCATTTCTGGATCTTTTATTCTATTCCATTGATCCACATGCCTATTTCTGTAAGAGTACCATGTATTTTTCAGCAAAATTGCCTTGTAATATAGCTTGAGGTCAGGGATAGTGATTCCCGCAGATGTTTTTTTGTTGTTGAGGATGGATTTCGCTATTCTAGGTCTTTTGTTATTCCATATGAAATTTTACATTGATCTTTCCAATTCCATGAAGAACTGGGTTGGAATTTTGATGGGGAATGCACTTAATCTGTAGATTGATTTTGGTTGGATGGCCGTTTTTAAGATGTTAATTTTTCCAATCCATGAACATGGGAGATCTTTCCATTTTCTGAGTTCCTCCTCAATTTCTTTCTTTAGAGGTTTGAAGTCCTTGTCATACAGGTCCTTCACTTGCTTAGTTAGAGTCACACCAAGGTATTTCATAGTTTTTGTGACGATTGTGAAGGGTACCTTTACCCTAATTTCTTTCTCCACATGTTTGTCCTATGAGTATAGGAAGGCTACTGATTTGTTTGAGTTAATTTTGTATCCAGCCACTTTGCTGAACTTGTTTATCAGGTGTAGGAGTTTTCTGGTGGAAATTTTGGGGTCACTTAAGTACACTATCATGTCATCGGCAAAGAGTGATGTTTTATCTCTTCCTTTCTGATTTCTATCCCCTTGATCTTTTTTGCTGTCTAATTGCTCCAGCCAGGACTTCTGTACTATGTTAAATATGTATGGGGAGAGTGGGCAGCCTTGTCAAGTCCCTGATTTTAGTGGGATTGCTTCAAGTTTCTTGCCATTAAGTTTGATGTTGGCTGTTGGTTTGCTTTATATTGCTTTTATTATGTTTAAGTATGGACCTTGGATTCCTGTTCTTCCAGGACTTTTAACATGAAGTGGTGTTGAATTTTGATAAATGCTTTCTCAGCATCTAATAAGATGACCATGTAATTTTGTTCTTTGAGTTTTGTTTATATGGTGAATTACATTGATCGATTTCCTTATATGAAACCATCCCTGCATCCAAAGGATGAAGCCTACTTGGTCATGATGAATGATCGTTTTGATGTGTTCTTGGATTCGGTTTGCAAGGATTTTGTTGAGTAGTTTTGCATCATTGTTCATAAGGGAGATTGGTCTGAAGTTCTGTTTCCTTGTAGGGTCTTTGTGTGGTTTAGGTACAAGATTTATTTTAGCCTTAAAAAATGAGTTAGGTAGTATTACATCTGATTCTATCTTTTGGAATAGTTTGGAGAGTATTGGTGTTATATCCGTAATAAATGTCTGATAAAATTCTGCATTGAACCCATCTGGACCTGGGCTTTTTTTGGTTGGGAGGCTTTTGATGACTTCTTCTATTTTTTTTTTTTTTTTTTTGGTGTTATAGGATTATTTAGATGGTTTACTTGGTTCTGGTTTAACTTTAAGATCTTGTATCGGTCTAGGAATTCGTCCATTTCCTCCAGATTTTCCAATTTTGTGGAGTATAAATTTTTGTAGTAGGATCTGATGATTTCTTTACTTTTCTCTGTTTCAGTTTTTATGTCTCCACTTTCCATTCTGATTTTGTTAATTTGTATACTCTCTCTTTGCCCTCTAGTTAGTCTGGCTACAGGTTTATCAATCTTGTTGATTTTCTCAAAGAGCCAGTTCTTGGTTTTGTTGATTTTTTCATTTTTTTTCTTTCTATTTGGTCTATTTCTGCCCTAATTTTGATTATTTCTTGCTGTCTACGCTTATTGGGTGTATCTTCTTCCTTTTCTTCTAGGGCTTTTAGCTGTGCTGTTAAGTTGCTGATGTATGCTTTCTCCAGTTTCTTTTTGGAAGCACTTAGGGCTATGAGTTTTCCCCTCAGTAAAGCTTTCATTCCATATCATAGGTTTGTGTATGTTGTGTTTTCATTTTCATTGAGTTCTAGAAAATCCTTAATTTCTTTCTTTATTTCTTCTTTGACCCTGCTATCATTTAACAGAGCATTGTTTAGTTTCCATGTGTATGTGGGCTTCGTGTTGTCTTTCTGGTTGTTAAAGACCAGCCGTAGACCATGGTGATCTGAGAGGATGCATGGGAGTACTTCAGTCTTCTTATATTGATTGAGGCTTGTTCTGTTTCCTATTATGTGGTCAATTTTCGAGAAGGTTCCATGGGGTGGTGAGAAGAAGGTGTATTCTTTTACTTTAGGATGATATGTTTTGTAGATATCTATTAATTCCAGTTGGTTCAAAGTCTGCTTGTTTTACAGTGTCTTTGTTCAGTTTCTGTTTCTATGATCTGTCCATTAGAGGGAGTGGGGTATTAAAGTCTCCCACTATTATTGTATTGGGTGAAATGTATTTTTTGAGCTCTAGTAGGGTTTCTTTTATGAATGTGGGTGCTTTTTTATTTGGAGCATATATGTTAAGGATTGAGAGTTCCTCCTGACAGATTTTTCCGGTAATGAGTAAAAAGTGTCCTTCCTTATTTATTTATTTTTTTTTTGATATCTTTTGGTTGGAAATTTACTTTATTCGATATTAGAATAGCCACTCCAGCTTGCTTCTTGGGGTTGTTTGCTTGGAAGATTTTTCCCACCCTTTTAATCTGTCATAGTGTCTGTCTTTGTCTCTGAGATGAGTTTCCTGTATGCAGCAAAATGCTGAATTTTGTTTATGTATCCAGTCTGATAGCCTATGTCTCTTTATTGGGGAGTTGAGTCCATTTATGTTAATAGATATCAAGGAATAGTTGTTTCTGTTTCCTGCTATTATTACTTTTGTGGGTTGAGTTGTGTCTGTGTCTTTTTCTTTTTTGGTTTTCTTGTTTAGGAGTTTTCTTGTTTTAACTAGGATGTATTTTTCCATCATTGTATTGGTTTTTCCACCTATAATTCGTTGTAGTGCTGGGTTTGTGGTCAGATATTGTGTAAATTTTGATTTGTCTTGAAATATCTTCATCTCTCCATCTATGGTGATTGATAGTTTTGCTGAGTATAGCAGGTTGGGCTGGCACTTGTGCTCTCTTAGGGTGTGCATGATGTCTGTCTAGGCTCTTCTAGCTTTCATAATCTCTGTTGAGAAATCGAGTGTGATTCTGATTGGTCTACCTTTATATGTTACCTGACCTTTTTCCCTTACTGGTTTTAGTATTCTTTCTTTGCTTTGGGCACTTGGTGTTTTGACTATTATGTGTCAGGAAGAATTTCTTTTCTGGTCCAACCTATTTGAAGTTCTGAAGGCTTCTTTTATGCTCATGGTCATCTCATTCTTAAGGGTAGGAAAGTTTTCTTCTACCATTTTGTTGAAGATATTTACTGTGCCTCTTAGTTGATACTTTTCTCCCTCTTCTATTCCTATTATCCTTAGGTTCAGTCTTCTCATTGTGTCCTGGATTTCCTGGACATTTTGGGTTAGGAGCTTTTTGGTTTTTGCATCCTCTCTGGCTATTTTGTCTATGTTTACAATGTTGTCTTCTGCCCCCAATATTCTCTCTTCCATCTCTTGTAGTCTATTGGAAATGCTTGCTTCTGTGACTCCTGATTTCTTTTTTAGGTGTTCTACCTCTAGGGTTATCTCTTTTAGTGTTTTCTTTATTGTGTTAATTTCCCTTTTAAATTCCCTCTTCCATTCCTTCATCTCTTTGGTTCTGTTTTCCTCTAGTTCTTTGAGTTCTTTAAGTGTCTGTCTTGTTTCCTCTTTAAAAGCTTCTGATTCTTTTTGCTTTTTCTCCCGTTCCTGTTTAAGTATCTCTATCAGCATCTCGAGGTATGATTTCAGATCTGCGTCTTCTTTTTCTGGAGTGTTTGGCACTCCAATGTTTGCTGTTATGGGAGTGCTGGGTTCTGGTGTTGCCAGGTCGTCTTGGTTTCCTTGGATATACTCTTTTGCTTTCCTCTTGCCATCTTGTTGTCAGTGATAAGTTCTTGCCTTTCCCTTGTATCTGATCTGTGTCCCTGGATCTCCACTGGTCCAGGTGGCAGATGGGCTGAGCCCTGTTCTGCACCCTAAAGTTGCCGCCAGGGGGAAGCAGAGGTTCCAATGCTGTGTCCTTGTTCCCTGAATTGGTCATAATGGGGGTGAGGTTTCAGTGTGCACTCCGGAGAGATCTCTCTACTCCCTGGCTGCCCAGATATCCTACTCACCAGTCTAAACTTTTTTATACTTCCATTTTGTGCCTTCTGAATATATGTCATTAGTTACTTCAAACAGAGTATTTGTATTTGTTACTTTTCTGTCTGTCACTAAATAATCCAACAACAGGCAACTTAGGAAAAGAAAGGTTTATTTTGCTTTACAGCACACAAAAGAATGTACATAATTCATCAAACTGGAAGGCAGTGTTATCAACTGAACTAGAAGTAGAACTAGGTTTTCAAACTTCAAGGCTACTCCTAGGTGGTCCACTACTTTGAGCAAGGCTCCCTTTCTTTCTTCTTTCCTTCCTTTCTCTCTTTCTTTTTTTCTTTCTTTTCTCTCTCTCTCTCTCTCTCTCTCTCTCTCTCTCTCTCTCTCTCTCATTCTTTCTCTTTCTTTCTTTCTTTCTTTCTTTCTTTCATTCATTCATTCTTTCCTTCCTTCCTTCCTTCCTTCCTCTTTGTCTTTCTTTCTTTCTCTCTTTTTCTCTACCTGGCTACTTTATTATTTTCTTTTTATTAATCATTCCATTCATTTAAATCTCAAATAATATCCCACTTCCTGGTACCCTTCTACAACACCCCCCATCTCACATCAATCCTCTCCTCCCATGGCTAGCCCAGTGTTGGCATCAGCTAATCTCTGACCTCAGCACTGGCTTCTGTCCCATGGCTCCCTGATGTAGAATCTATTCACATTCCCAGCAACCCAATAAATTCAAAATTCTTGAGGCAAGTAATTTATCAATTAGATTTATATTAGTAAATTCTCAGCCCATAAAATGTCCACACAATAACCTCAGAGCTAATTGATACTAAAAAAACTGCCCACCTAGATAAGACAAATTATCCTGTAACAATTCATACCTTATAGGATATTAACAGTTAACTGTGACTATTTAAAGCCACACAGTGTTTGGTTATCTTTTTCTTCCTCCATCTTCTCTTCTTCTCCCTTCTTCCCTATCTCTCCTGCCTTTCAAAAAATCTGCCCCCACCTATCGTTTTCACTGTCCCATTACAGGCCTTACCTTATCTTGTGCCTGTCCTCATCAGCATATAGACATCAACCACAGTATTTATTTACTGATAAGTCCATATTACCCCAAAAGCTCACAATGCCAGAGACCACATGGAGCTTAGAAAGACCAGGGTGTGGATGCTTCAGTCCTGCATTGACGGGAGAACAGAGTGATTGTGGGCAGTGGATAGAGGGGAAGAGGAGGAGGAAGAAATGAGAGGAGCAGTATGAGGTACTGGAGGGGATGAGGGAGAGGTACAGAGCATCACAAGTCGAATAAAAATATGTGGCAGTGGGGGATGAGTAACGGGGGATAATCTTCAGGTATGTATGCTTTTTTGCAACTGGAATTTCTTTTTATATTTTTTATATAAAACATATCAATAAAATCTGTATATATATATATATATATATACATATATATATGTATATATCTTCCACTAGTAACACTACAAATATGTAAATATATAGTGATACATATACATTGAATAGAAATCTCCTCTCCTCAGTAGATTTCTGTTCTTGGTTCACAGCTTGAGGCCTTGCTTAGGAAAGCTATGGAAACTTTAGGGATGCCTTCATAGAAGAAGTGTGTCAATGTGGATAAGAATAGAAATTGTATAGGAAGGTCATAGTTCCATCTGGCTGCCTTCATGCCTCTGACTACAAAAAATGTAACCAGCCTCTCTTACTGACCAGGCCCTTCTGAGCCATGACAAATTATATCTTTTCTAAACCTGGAATGCAAAATAAACTTCCATTTCTTTAAAACAGTGTTTTATTTGTGAGAATTATATCATTCTGTTTTTCTCTTTCTTTCTACCAACCCCACTCATTTAAATTCCACTGTTCTCTCTCAAACTCATGGCTGTGTTTTATTTTAATTGTTATTATATATTTCTGCATATGTACTATGAAATTTGTACATACTACCTATTCATCCCACACAATGACACTTGTATGTTTTCAGGGCTTACACTTTGGTACTGGAGAAATGACTGGAATGTTCTTTCACTGGAAAGACCATTTTCCCATTCTTTGAAGGTATGTGGTCACAGCAAGGAGAAAGGTAATAAAATGAAGACGTTCTCTGAAGAAATTCAGAGATTTTAATTTGTTCTTCACATGATAATGGAGATCCAACAAATTAGATAGAAACACATATACATATTGCTATTGATTTTATTTTCATGGTAAACAGAAAATACTAACAAAAACATATTTAAAACTCTTCTTTCTTTTAAAATGGGCAAATTTCATAAAAATTAAGAGAAAATGACACCAAACTATGAAAACTGAACACAGGGCATTTCTGATTAATAATGGAAACACTCTTTTTTATTTTAAAGTTTTATTGTGAATGTATTTCCATTTCTTTTAGCTTTCCCTGAGAAGGATAAATTGATAAACCTATAATTCATGACATTATAATCCAATATAATTGTCTACAATAATAATAATAAAATGAGCCCCTTAGATGCTGGAGCCATCGTTCTCCCTCATGCTGGCCTGTAGATATTAGATGCAATTATTTGAGTGTGCCCCTCAGGCCACAAGGACCAATTGTGCACATGAGCACAGACAGAAAAGATATATTCTTTGCACAGAGTAGCCATCCAGTAATTATGGGTTTCATCAAATATAGTTTCAGCACTTCTGAACTTCTTCCTGGGATACTACAATGTGATAATACTTGGAAGAGAGAAATTAGTCTTTCCTCCTAGAGAGGAACACTCTCTTCAGGTGCTAAAGTAATGTTAGTCACTCCTAGGAGAGGAACTTGCATGTTTAGGAAGGACCAGCCAGTATCCCAACTGGATAAGTCATGATTTAATCAGAAAGAAAGAAAATTGGGAGGAGGACTGGAGAGATGGGGGGGGGGAGGAGGAAGAGAAGCTGTTTAGTTGTTTAGACATTTAATGGCAAGTTAGCTGAGAAATGGGAGTAACAAGACAGTTTCTTGTAGCATGCTAAAAAGTTTATCTGTGAAATAAAGAGTATAATTTTAACATAAATAATAATACTGAAAGAACCAGAAGGTTGTAGCAAATGAAACCAGGCTAGTTGTGCTAAAAGTAAAAAATTGAGAAAGCTTTGCACTTCAGTTGAGATTGCAGTAAATGAGAAATAACCTCTTGGACTTAACGCGGTGCTTTTGTAAGATGCAAAATGTAGGACACAAAGTGATTAAATATTAATGCTCTTAGCTGATGTTTCTAGGAGAATATTTAATTATAAAAGAAGTGTTATTGTGTATCACAGTTGGGGACAGGTTCAGTGAGACAAAAATATTTGGCAGGAACTAGGACACCGATCATTTCTACATGATGCTGAGTGGAACTTAACTAATAAGGAAAAGGGTTTATGAAATAATTTCAAGAACATTATTTTGAGTAATGAAAGAATGATCATTTAAAATGGAGCAGTCATTTCTATTATGCAATATAAACAGTTGCACTAGCACCAATTATATCCCTGACTTTGTAAGTCTTAAAGGACTTGAAGGACAGAGAAAAGATGTTGCAATGGGAGCAGAGTACCTCTTGTTTGTTTCTCAGTGGAGTGTTGTTAATTGGTGCTGACAACCCACTGTGGGAGTGCAGATTCATCATGAGAGCATCCAAAAGGATACTTTCTTCCCTGATACATAATTAGCATTTTGTACTCAATGTCTGCTTTAATAAACACTGCGGAGGTTTGGCTACTGAGAGAAGATGATACAAGAGGACATCCCCCAGTTACTGTGCAAGAAAGGATAGAGTTGCATATGGGATCAGGTCTCAAACCAACCACATGTTTCCACTTCTCATACTATTCCATGGAGCCTACTAGACACTCTCCAAACTGACCTGTTGTAAGAATTTCACATAGACTGCATGACGTGGAAAGCTGATCTAAATATGCAAAGAACCCAGAGATATAGAGAAAACCTACACACTGGGAAGAAAATGGTATATAAAAAAATGACTTACTAATATATGCCAACAACATATTTTAATGAGATTTTTCAGTTTTCATCATTTTATTGCATGTGTAGACATTCTTCATCTGAACACATCATATCTATGAACCATGTGAGTACAGTGCTCGTGGAGGTTAGAAAGGGACCTTATATTCCTGGACTGGTAGTTAAGATAATATTAGGCAAAATGTTGGAAACAGAACCATGATCCTCTGGTAGAGCAGTCAGTGCCATTAAATGTTGAGGCATTTCTTTAGCACCAAAGTAGGGTTCTTTAGACATATAGTAATATTAAAATTTTGATTACTCATGATGTATATTAAATGAAAGAAGCCAGACACAAAAAAAAACATATGTGGTCACTTTTCTCTTTATAGCTTAGAACTGTCAATCAATCACATAGAAGGAAAAGGTAGTGTGACAATCACTAGAGCGTGCAGGGAAGAAGAAAGGGTGATAGACAGAAGCACAGATTGGTGAGTGAATCAAGGGTAGAGAATCTAACTTTATTTTGTATCAACATACAAGATTATTGCTCTGGTTTTATTATGAAGGGTCCCTTACCACAGCCATATGTATTTAAAGATCTACTCAGTCCACATTTAGTTCTGCTTTGTAAGAATGTGAAACCCTTAAGAAATGGAGCCTCTGACCTCTGATTTGAGAAAATCAATCAATTTTACATTTAACCACTAAAATTATAGTGTGGTTAGGTCTATCAAGTCAACCCCAAGTAGAATTAAGAGCATTTACTTTCAGGACAGCAAGATGCTGCAGGAGATAGTAAGCCCTGCTAACACAACTTGAGATCTATATTTGCTACCCATGGTGGGATGAATGAAGTTTGTTTCCTGATATCCAGTGCAGTGGCATATGTGTTCCTGCACTCATGTACTATGCACACAAATATGAAGAATTACAAACTTCACTTAGATTGACTACAGTCGATCCTTTTTTTTATTTTTTTGAGACCCAGAAGGCTTAGTATTAGCTGTTTTCTCCCCATTACCTTCTGTTTAAAAATCAAACTCCCTTTACTCTTATGTTGAGCTGCTCTGTTTCTGCTCATAGGATATTTGATTATTAAGCATAGAAAACATAATTATTAGCAAAATGTAAACACTTAAGTAGATATCAGATGATTCTAGGTGTGTCCTGTAGAGATTCATTTGGTTTGCTTCTAAAATCCTCCATAGATAAAAATGAAAAGAAGAGAAAGCTCCTGCCAATTTTTAGGCAAGTTGATTGGGAGAGGTCCTCTGGTCTTTGTTCTAGTACCTGAGGCAAAGTCAACTGTGTGTCTTTGAGCTGACCCACTCACTGTAAAGGTGAAATGATTTAACCCCTACTACTTGCCTTGGAGCCTCCCACCATGCAGGAGACATGGTTCAGCCTGCAGAGGGTATACAATAAGAAGTAGATTCTCTTATAGCAAGTGAACAGTTAAGAGCTTCTCTTTTGGCTTGCAAGATCCTCAGTGTAAGGGGCTCTCTGTAAAAGAAGAGATTTTCTGTACTGGCTTCCAGGAACAACATAGAAACTGTTGAATAGAGTTGAAACAACATTCTTGGAAAGAGAACTAAGGGGCCAGCTTGGGTTTGGAGGAACTCAAGCTAGTTGTAGAATCAGGCATGTAAATAGATATTTTGTGTATAGTTAAGAAAATAAAAATACCTTGCTGAGCTAGCAACTTTTTACCTCAGTCATGGCTTTCTATGTCCTTATTGGCATAAATATAAAATAATTTAAATAGGTAATTGTTTAAATAGGTAGTTTTTTCTATCTTTCAGAACTTTGAGTCACTTGTATCTGCCCGAGCACACACACACACACACACACACACACACACACAAACACAGACACACACACACACACACACACACACACACACACACAATCTCTAACATTTTCTCCAGTAAATTCTCCAATTTTTTGTTTAGTTTACTCTGTAATTTTATGTCCTTTACTGTAAACTTACTGAAGTTGAGTCCTATTCATGAGCAAACCTTAATGAAAGCATCATGAAAAACACTAATGTACTTTTTAAGAGGCACAAAAGAAAACCCAATAAAATATAAATAAAATGTAAACACTTACTTTAGAATGATTAAGATAATTCAAGTTTTTAAAATTATTTTTTGTATTTACAATTAAGGTGTTATTCCCTTTCTGCCAATTCCATCCTTCCTCCAACCATTGCCTCCATGAAGGTGTTCCCCCTCCCAACCTCCCTCTCCCACCTCAACACCTTGGCATTCCCCTACACTGGGAAAACGACCCTTTACTGGACCAAAGGCCTCTCCTCCCAATGAAGGCAGAGATAACTATCCTCTGCAGCATATGCACTTGGGGCCATGGGTCTCTCCAAAGCAACACATTGGTTGGTGTTTTAGCCCCTGGGAGCTGGGTGGATTTGGTTAGTTGATAATTTTCTTTTTCTCATGGGGTTGCAGACTCTTTCAGCTCTTTCATAGATTCTATCTATGTATTTACATTTGAAATGTAATCCCCTTCCCCCACTCTTTTCCACTACCCTCTCACATCACTTATCTTCATGAAGGTGCACTCACTCCTAATCCCCCTCTCCACCTCATTGCCCTGGCATTCCCCTACATTGGGAAAAGGTGCCCTTACTGGACAAAAGGCCTCTTCTCACATTGTTGCCAGACACTACTATCTTCAGCTACATATGCCACTGGAGCAATAGGTCTCTCAATGTGTGCTCAATGGTTGGTGTTTTAGTCCATGGGAGTTGTGGAGGGTTTGGTTGGTTGATAATGTTGTTCTTCCCATGAGATTGCAACCCCTTTCATCTCCCTCATTCTTTTTTTTTAAACAACTTCATTGGGGTCCCTGTATTTAGTTCTAGTCTTATAAAAATACAAAACTAGAAGAAATGACAGAGTCACTGTGATTATCATTGTTTTAGAAAAATAAATTAAAGATATTCAGTAATTAAAAAGAAAAGAAGCTCACAGAAGCCTCCTAATTCATTTTCTATCTTTGTGAGAAATGGGATCAGTAAATGACAATTTCATGCTGTAAACCTCTCATCCCAGTACATGTGTGGTGGAGTAAGGAGAGTCAGGAAACCAAAATCATCCTTGGCTCCATAATGAATTCGAAGTCAGCCAAAGTTTCCTAAGATGTTGTTCAATAAAGGCAACATTAACATGATTTTTTTCCTGCATTATCTCTAGGGATGAGGTGGTACACACCTTAAAGTTCCTTTTTTATTTATTTTCAGATTTATTTGTGTAACTTCAGAATTTTAAGATAATAATGAGTATTATTGTTAGAAATTTGTGAAGGAAAGTAATCTAAAATACAAATTATAGGAAACATTTCAATATGAGAAAATAATGGGCGACTAATGAGAGAGTCTCACAGTAAGAGAGATTCAATAGTAAACTGATGTAACAGAGTGAAGGTTGGGTATGATGGATCACAGGGTCTCAGAGAGAGGAAGAAGTAGGGGACTACCATGAGGTTAAGTAAGGCCTCTCTATGCTGCCGAGTTAAAGACTCTGTCTCAAAATAGAAGCTATAACTAAAACAAAAACAAAAAAGAAGCCTGAGAAATTTCAACAAGATCTTGTGATTGAAGAAAAACCATGTAAAGAGGAAAGAGCCATTCAGAGATCTCTGTCTGTGAGCCATAGTAATGTGCTTCTGTCTTACTGGAGAGGTCACATTGTCAGCCCTACATAATGCTCCTGTCTTTGTAGAGATGTCAGTCTGTGACCCCTGCTAAAAGAGGTCTTGTTGACCTTGTTTCCGTTACTCACTCCATAATGACATGTCACAGAAACTGCTATTTCCAGTGTCCTGATGCACAATACTGACAGGAATTAGTATATTATACTTGACTTTCTTTATGTAGCTTTTTTCTTTTTTGTTATTTTTTGAAAGTATGATTTTTTATTAGATATTCTCAGAATTTACATTTCAGATGTTATCCCCTTTCCCCAGTTCCATCCTCCCTCCCACTCCACTTGCCTCCATGAAGGTGCTCCCTCTCCTACCTCAACACATTGGGATGTCATTAGTTGATAATTTTGTTCTTTCCATGAGGTTACAGACCCTGTCAGCTCCTTCAGTCCTTTTTCTAGATCTTTCATTGGGATTCCCCATGTTCAGTCTGATAGTTAGCTGCCAGCATCCTCTTCTGCATCAGTATGGCTCTGGCATAGCCTCTGAGGAGGCATCCATATCATGTTCCTGCCAGTAAGCACTACTTGGCATCAGCAATAGTGCTTGGGTTTAGTGGCTGCATATGGGATGAATCCCCAGGTGAGACAGTCTCTGGATGATCTTTTAAACCCACCATGGCTCTAAGAGACTAAAATACCAAACAATGAGTTTGCATGGAAAGTATGAAAATTTAAAAATAGGTAAATCACAGCTATCACTAAACAATGAAAATATAACTAAAATTACAGAATAAACAATTATGGGAAAATGGACACAGCATTATCCTCTCAAATGCCTCTGACACTGTAAAAGATACCCAGTAGCTTTTATTTCTTTTACGCAGTCCCCCATATTCACCACAATTAGTATAAAAATATAATATATAATCACAATTTAAAAATAGCAAATGCATATTGTTTATATGATCATGCAAATAAGGAAATAAACATGCACTTGGCTGTCAGTAAATCAATGAATATAATCATTCAATAAAATTTTAAAAATAGTCTTTTAAGGTTGTAATCTCTGACCTTAGCTTGATATATTTAGAATTAGTAATATTTAATTTAATGTCTATAATTTAAATATTTAAAAACTGAAAAATAAAATCTATACAGACATATAATAAAAAGAAATTGAGTGAAGAATGTGTCAGGCAATAATATCAGGCAAGGCCGCTAGCACAAGAAAGGCAAGTAGATATGTACAAGGGGCAAACAGAAAGGGAGCAGACTTCACAGAAAGATCAACAAGACAAAGTCCATATAAAACTGCCATAGCGGAGCTCATTACTTTGTATGCTATTTTTGGAAACTTGCAAATTTAGATAAAACTCATGATAAACCTATATCATCTGCATTGATGATACATACACTGGTGAATAATATAAATATGTACATAGATGATAAATACATACATTATAATAATCTTAGGCTCTAGAATTCTTATAAAATATTTATGCACCTTTTAAACAATATTTATATTTAAAATAAAAATTATACTTAAAAATGCAAAGAAAGTGCAAGGCTATATGAAGACTGTTATGAAAATCATGAATATTAAAACCAAACATGAAAAGCTTATGTGAAGAAACTTACCAGCTTAAAGACTGATAAAAGAGTTTAGTCTGCAATGATGGGCAATTGAGACAGGAAACCCTATAGACCCAAATGAATAAGGATGAGAATCTCTACTGCATAGAACAACTTCAGAGTTTCCCTTTATGACTTAGTAAGTTATATTTTAAATTAATTCTTAAGACAAGACACTGACAATAACGTCCAAGCTGGTCTTTCATTTACTGATCTCAAGTCACGGTTTTCCTGCCTCAGCACTGAGAATCAGACTGAGCCAAAGCTTTTCTGAGTTCCTGATATAGAGAAGGAATATAGATCATTTTCTAAAACCCAGAATATTCTTGGGGGGAAAACAGTAATAACCTGGGTCCAGGGTCCTAAGGAAGCTGTGAGTTTCAGATCTTAAACCCTTACTTTTCCCTGGTAAAAGTTATAGTATATTCAGTTTGTGAGGCACTTGAGATACCCTGTGCTTCTCTTGCACAGCATTTCACATTTACCACCCTGCTCACTTCTGGCTGAGTTATGTTGATGGTTTTTGATTGACTCTATCACGTTTTCTTCTGAAAACTATGTATATTATGTTGTATTTAATAATTTGCTTACATTTGCTTATGTATACCACATCAAGATGTAATAATCTATTTCAAATAGATTGCTGATGTATAATTTTTAAATCTTTGAGAATTTTGTACAGTGTATTTGTTCCTAGGCATATTTATCTCCCTAATTTTTTTCTGATCCTTTGCTACTTTCCAAAATTTTTACCCAAAACTCAGGTGTGGTGACCAACAATTTCTAGTGCACAGTCTCCCTTCTGGGGCCCATACACTTAAAGAAAATTAACTCTCTCTCCCAATAGCTACCAATTGCCAAGTTTCTTAGTCTAGGTAGGACTGCAAACCCACCCCACAGCCTCTATATTGGAACCTTTCATGGCTTCAATTTATTCCTTTTATTTTATTTTATTTTTTTGCATATCTCAATAATTGCTGTGGGTTCATAAGTGCAAAGATTACACCCTGTTCAGAAAACAAACACTGTAGTCATCAGCCGTTTCTGGCTATTACAATATCTTCCTTCATTCTTTTGCTATCCCTGAGCCTTTGACAGAGGTGTGATATAGATGTACGACTTAGATCTGAGTACTTCACAGCCTCTTATTACTCCTAGAGGAATTACAGGTCTCCACTTCCAACATATCCTCTCCCCCATGCCACTTACTAACATCTGTACCTGTATGGTACTGCAAATGAAACATAAATTTACCAATGAAGCTATTTAAGAGGAGAGTAAGTTAGGAGTTGAGTCAGTTTGGACAGTCAGTTGGAGTCAGTGCTCTCAGCATCTGGTCAGAGTTGGACCTATCCTATCTCTGCCTCATTCTGTCAACTCTTTCTCAGATTCCTTATTCTGCCCCTCAATTAGACAACATTGTCTGGGATTAAAACGTATACTAAGGTCATGCCTACATTTCAGTCAGATCATGTAGACCTAGAAAGTCTTGGATGTGATTTGTTATCAGAGTAGCAACACTGCTGTCTTTCTTTACAGTTTTGATATAAATTTAAGTTGATGAACACTTAAAGTTGAATATTTATTAAGTATTGTGGATAGAGAAGCAATGAACAAAGATAAGCAAGTTTCTCAGTGGTTGTAAATAAGGGTATTATTATTATTACTATTATTAATTATTGGCTTATGCCTTATTATTGGCATACCTGGAGCATGTAGTTGATCGGCATCTAGTTTCTGTCAGCCTTTACACAGATTTGCATAGGGGCTTCACAGTTTATTTTCTAACTAGTACTTAAGTGATTCCCTTCCACCACATCCACACAGCATTGTTGGTTGTCACTTTGCTTTTGATGTTATCTATTCTCACTAGGATAAGATGAAATGTTCAAGTACTTTTAAATTGTATTTCTATGATGACTAATTATCTAGAAACTTTTAAAATGTTCTCAGCCATTTATATTTAACTTTGAAAGTTTTATCTGTGCAATTCTTTTCCTTCCTTGGCTAGGTTTTCTCTCTCTCATCATGAACATACTTGCAGAATTTTTCAGTCAAATAGTTGAGAAGTGATTCAAGAACACATGAATAGGATTATCTGTAGATTGTCCTGAGGTTGTTTGTATTCTAATGTTAATTGCACTTCCGCAAGAAGGGCTGCATATGACTCCAACTGAACCTTCCCATTTTAATTAGTAAAATAAAGGAAAGCCAGTTACTGGGCAGGGTGAGGGAAGTGGAGAGAAAGGAAGTCTAAGAGGTCAGAAGACTGAGGTTAGAGATCATGGCAATGTGGAGTTTTTTCAAAGACCAGCTAGACCCAGGTGGGATTGATTGGTGTTAAAAACCTATGAGCATTAAGAATTTTATAAGTCCAATATTTCATATAGAAGGACAGTTTGTATCTTTGTCTATTTGATGCAATCTTGTTGTGTAGAGGGTTTGTGGATTGAGAGTTGAATATATAAACCTAAGTGAAAAGCAATCGAACTATAGAGTTGTGTTTGTGGGATTTGGAGGTACAGAAACACCCCAGGACAGAAGTATAAAACAGGTGGTAGAAAACCACCAAAGGAAGGGAGCTGCATGAACAAGTTGGGCCATGTTGGGGGCTCAGACTGGTTGTCAGAGAAGTAGGACCTCAGGGCTGGTAAAGAGATAAATTGATTTTAATTTTTAATATTTATTGGAACAAGCTTATATCTTCCTAGGAATGAAGGGAAATTAATACATGTAAGAAACAATAAACACATTAAACTACCGTATAAATAAACCCAAAGAAAGAAACCACATAATTTAGATGTAGAAAAGGCCATTATATATATTTTCATGATAAAAACAAATAAGATCATATAGATATAATGGATATATAAATTTTTAAGTTTAAAAACACAATCTGAACAAAGTTCATAGATATTATTATGTTTAAAGAAAAAAACTCAAGCATTTCCATTATAATCAGGACCAGAACAAGAAAATTTATATTCTTTATTCCAATTTTATGTTATTGCTAGATCAATGAGATAAGTAGAAATCAGTCAATCAATAAATATATATTAATATTAAACTTAATTTTTCTGTTTTTAGATTTTCTTAGTTATTAGCAGATGCCCTGTATATATTTTTTCTCCTGAAACTCTATGATTCCTCTCCAGTTTAATTTATTTTAAACCTTGAAAATAAATTTTTTTCAACCCATCTTTGTTTTGGTGATTATTTGGTAGTATTCAAAAATTCCATCAAGTAAGTTTGAGAAATATATTCAAAGAATCATATGACATATTTCTCATGGTTAAAATGTAATTATAACACTTAAATATAAATACCACTAATGTATAGCATCATTTTATCTATTAACATTAAAACCATGCCATGAAGATGTATATTCAGATGTTATTCTTGTCTTGATGATCAGACAAAATTTGGAAAGATTCTCTCTTATGAAATTCCTCTACCCTCTGTCTCCTATACCTTTTAAAGAGAACAAGCAACTCAAAAATTAGCTTTTGAACAAGCCATTGAAATAAGTGATATTAATTAGTAATCTTCTGTATAAAAGATTTGGTCTACACACAGAGACCAACAGAATCAACTAACCTGGACTCTTTGCAGCTTTCAGAGATTGAACCACCCACCAAAAAGCTTGCACATGCTGGACCTCGCCCCCCTGAACATATATGGCAGATGTACAGCTCTATCTTTCATGCAAGTTAAAAGTTTCTGGATATGTAATATGCAGTCACCTGGTGTTTTGGGGGGAGGACTGTAAATAAGACTCAAGGACAGTGACCAAGGACAGCACTCTTGCATAGTTAGCTTTTCACTGCTTTGTTGGTCGCCTGCCTTCATCTTCTCTTTCCTCGCTTCTTGAGAGAGGCATCGCAGAGACCTACAGGTGTCCTGGCCTGGCCCTGTTTGTTCCCACTAACTTTTGCCAGTTCAGGAGAGAAATGGAGATTTCTGCTGGATCATCCACTACTGACGATTTGTGTTTGGCATCCAGACACTACTGAACTGCACCACTGGTATCCTCTCAGAGATTGGAATTGACCCAAGGAACTGCTCCTAAACAGGTCCACATCTCCTTGTCCCAATTACCATCTTTTCTCCCCTCTCTTTAGAATGAGGGCTAGAAGTAGGAAACCAAAATTTTGAGAACCCTTATTAATAGTAGGTTATAAAAAAGCCAAGCCTCCAATGAGTCCTGAACTCTAAAGCACGAGCTGCTCCAAAAACGGTTTCCTAACTGTAGAATCCATTCCCCTACTTTATCTTGTCTGGTCTCAGCGGGAGAAGCACCCAGTCTTGCAGAGACTTGATATGCAGGTTAAGGGAAACTCAGGAGGGTCATCTACTCACTCAGAGGAGAAGCAGGCCTGGGATTAGGAAGAGGAACTCAGCAGGTACTCAGCTTAGTTTCTTACCAGATCTGGTGCTGAGAATACCATTGATATTTTGGGTTTTTTGTTTGTTTGTTTGTTTGTTTTTTTCAAAGACATGGGGTTTATTTACAACAATAAAACCATAAGACAAAAGGTTTTTTTCAACTTGCATCAGGATGTGAATACTAACACCAGAAGGCTGTTTTTCTATAGGTTACTGATGAATACCATGAGTCATAGAGCTGACAGATAGTTCTTACTCTTCAGTCTTAGTTTCAATTGCTTCTTCAGAGTGAAGCTACTATTCTGTCAAAGTCTAACACTTCCTCATTAGTGAGTTTTTCAGAAACCATCTCTGCTCACTACTTATTTCCCCTCTATGCATAACACATCAAAGTTGTTTATTGTTGTAATCATGACCTTGTTTAACTTTGCAACTTCATCCTTCAACAAAGCCCTTAAAGCCACTCCCACTCATCAGCATATTTTCTGAGATCTCTGTCAACTGCTCTTGCTTATCAATGTTTGTCCAAGCTTGTGTAAGGCTTTGATGAAGTCATATATGTTATCCTAAATCAAAATTGTGCATTTGTGTCCTCTGGGTCTTTCTTAGTTACTGTCTGATCAAAGGTCTCCATTGAGTAACAGGCCTTAACAGCACTTTTAACAACTCATTGAATGGAAAAGGTAATTGTTAGATGGGAAGCATCATTTTATCATTTTGGGATAAAGAGCAAGATCAATATAAATATAGGAGTAAAGATTAGCTGCTATTAGCTGGACCATGGAAGAAAGTGATGTTTACAAGCAGAATCAGTACCACTATTCTTGGTTTAAATTACTTTTCTATTACCTTGAATTATACTATGCCAAGGAAACTTAACAGGAGAGAGGGTTTACTGGGGACGTGCTTACAGTTTCAGAGAGTTAGAGTCCATGGCTGTCACAGTGGGAAGCAGGATAGCAGGCAGGCAGACATGATGTCTGAAGCAGTAGCTAAGAGTTTTATAACTCTCCACAAGTATGAAGCAGAGATTGGAGGAAGGGAGAGGGGGACAGACAGACAAAAGACAGACAAAGGGAAAAAGAACAAGAGAGCTAGATTTGAATACATGGGTTTCTGAAACCTCAAATTCCACCCCAGCCACACACCTCCTTCAGTAACAGCATGCATCTTAATACTGAGTACCTGTAAAATCAGCTCTAAAATTGTATGGCACTTGGTTCACATGCTGGTAGTCATCCTTTCCAAATTATACCTGGCCACCCCAGCACCATGAGGAAGGGTGGGGCTTATCTCCAATCTTTATTTCTATGTCAGCTCTAGGATCCAGAGATGAGAAAGAGGGCTGACTTCAGGAGTAAGTGTGTCATAAGCCAGTTGAGGGATCTGCACTAGTCAATGCAAGCCCAGAAATGTAGAATGTGTGTGTCCATATTCACATGTGTGCACATGCACATAGAGGCCCAGAGGTTGCTCTCAGGACCATTCATTGAGAGCAATACGTACCTTGGTTTTTGAGACTGGGACTTTTATTGTCCTGGAGCCCTCCAAGGAGACTAGACTGACTGGTCAGCAAGCCTCTGGTGTTGCCCCATTTCTACCTCACCAGAGCTAGGATTGTAAGTACCCACCACCATACCTGATTTTTTTTTAAATTAGTGTTCCATAGTTTTCACAGATGCATTTTGATAAGAAGGGATGAGAGAAGGAAAAGGAGTCTGAAAAATGAATGTGTTGTTCACAAAGAAAAATGACAGACACAACCCCTCCCTTAACTCTTGGCACTCTTTTTCCTTGTCTTCCTGTTCTTTGGCCACAATTGTCTCCCTTCAGAAATGCTTCCACAATTTGTGTGGCAAGTACCAGGTCCACTTCCCATGTGCCATTTTGTTTTGTTAGGAACATTAAGTAATCATGGGAATCTCTTACACCAGTGACCTTTTCTGGTTCCAGTCTCCTCTCAAAGCCCTGAGCAGTACCATTGCTCCCCACAACCTTCTCTTCAATTTAATATCATCAGCATTGTTCTAAAACTTGGATTTCTTCTTGTTACCTTTTGACTTCTCTCTGGGTATGGTGGCTTAAATATAAATGGCTCCCAGGGGCTCAGAGAGAGGCACTATTAGGTGTGGCCTTGTAAGAGTAGGTGTGGCTCTTTTGAAGGAAGTGTGTCACAAGGGGATTAGGCCTTTGAGATCTCAGATGTTCCAGTCAGGCCTAGTGTGGCACTCTCTCTTCTTGCTGTCTGCCAATCCAGATATAGAGGTCTCATCTACCTTCCTAGCAAGGTGTTTGCCTGTGTGCCACCATGCTTTCTGCCAGGATGAAAATGGACTAAACTTCTGAGCTGTAAGCCAGCCTAATTAAATATTGTTCTTTACAGGAGTTGCCATGGTCATGGTGTCTCTTCACAGCAATAAAAATCCTACCTATACTGGAAAAAAAAAAAAAAAAAAAAAAAAAAAAAGAAAGAGGGATTCAAGGGGCAGGTGGAAACATGTGAAATGAAGAAGTTAAGAAAACCAAAGCAAAACCAGAAAGAATGCAGACCTGGTAACTTCAGGAGATGCTATTTTGCATTACACTGCTTTTCTTAATGTGACCACACAAAGGTTTTTCAGGACTTTCTCTGTATTCTGTTTGCATTTTTTAAAATTCTAACAAAAAAAATTATTCTTGAAAATATATGAACTATGTATTTGTGGATCTCATTAGGTGTCTGTATTCTTATATTGTTTTCTGTATTTTTATCAATTTAAGATAATTTTTGTTTATGTGAAAATTGGATTAAGTTACAAAATTAATTAGATTGCCACATGTGGATTTTTATCATTCTTTTCAATTTTTTTCTTCCAGTATTTAAATTTACTTCTCAATTATGGGGTATTATTTATAGCTGTCATAAACTCACATGGCATGCAACCACCTTTGTGTAAAACAGCCTTTCTCAAACATATCAGATGCTCCCCTGTTCTCTTTAATGTTTTGTATTCTTAGCATATAAGCACTAGAAACAGAACCACTGAGTATTTTTCAATTTGTCTTTCATTTTCTCCCCACTCACAAATACCCCATGTTAGGTGTTAGATCTGTTATCTCTCTTATGGTGAGCACTCTACCTACCATTGAACTATACCCATAATTCCTCACTTAAAGTCATCTAAACTATTGTGCCCAGCTATAATGAAGTCTATGAACTGTGAGGTCATTTAAAATATTCACTCCT
The DNA here is from genome assembly GCF_963924665.1 of Micromys minutus. Lineage (NCBI taxonomy): Eukaryota > Metazoa > Chordata > Mammalia > Rodentia > Muridae > Micromys > Micromys minutus. The sequence continues at coordinate 70,883,122 of NC_137977.1, read as the reverse complement.
TAGACTTTCATATTGCTAAGTTACTAAATTATTAAAAAAATAACTCAAATAGCTGAGATTACTTAATGCTTTAAAGGAAAAATATACATAACAGAGGAAACTTACCAGTTAAAGGGGAATTACCAGGTGTTTACATTTCTATTTGTATACTAAATATGTTTAACCTAAGGCTCCAGTACTAAGGTAGTATGAATGAAAGATATTGATAAGCTGCATCAATAAATGCATAACAAAAGCAAATAATTTTAAATTGTATGGCTGATTCCTATTTTAACACGATGTATTAGTTTTGTGTCTCAATTGCACTTCTGTGCATAGAACAGTAACAGTGGTGTGAATAGTATTTCATATTATTTTAATATATTGAGTGTATAAAAAATTACAGATGATACAGTTAAGAAGATGACACTGAAAAGTTTCCATAAAATAAACAGAATAATCATATTCTCATATATCTTCAGTAGGTGATAGTGGGTCCTTCCTTTGTTGTCAGTACTACCTTCCAGGTATTTACTATGAGCTTGAGTTCCTGTTGGTACTGGTTAGTGTGCCCACTAAGTATCTCTCATTTGTGAAACAGCAAATCTATATATCTTAATTTACTTGTACCTTGCATATTCATGTACAGAGCTCTAAATTGTCAGTGCCTAAGATGAATCTTATCTCACATGAAAAAATTACAAAAGATGTGATTCATTGGATATATATCAGAAGTTCTCTGAATGCTCTCTTCACTTTGTGAATTATACAAATTACTGAAAAAAAAAAGTCTAATACAATTCAAACCATTCTTTTGTTAACAGTGAGCTCAGGGAGATAAAGTGACTGCCCAGAAGGTATAGGACTAGCTGCAAACAATGTCTCTGGCTTCAAAGCTCTGCTCCCTCAGCCTGTTGCGCTCAAGGTCTACACTTCTAGAACTGAAATTTACATCTTTTGGAATCTGGGTTTGTTCAGTTTGAACAATGCTGTTTTATTTAATGATAATAAGCTTTCTGAGATTAACTGGTACAAATACAAATGACACCCATATTAAAATAAAAGCTAGCATTTAGGACAAAGAAGGAAAATGATGCATTTTTGCCTTGATTTGCCTGCATTTTTTACAGTTTAATAGATTACACCAATTTTGCTTTCTTAGCTTATTTAATGTGTGTGTGTATGTGTGTGTGTGTGTGTGTGTGTGTGTGTGTGTGTGTGTGTGCACTTACATGTGTGCATGTGTGTGCATTTGTGTGATCATTTAGATCATCCCATTTTCTCTTTCAGGTTCTCATTTCTACTCCATTTAAATAGGTCCATCATTACAATTAACCATCTTGATAAAAACATCACTCTTTGCCGATGACATGATAATGTACTTAAGTGACCCCAAAAATTACACCAGAGAATTCCTACAGCTGATAAACAAGTTTAGCAAAGTGGCTGGATACAAAATTAACTCAAACAAATCAGTAGCCTTCCTATACTCAGAGGACAAACATGTGGAGAAAGAAATTAGGGAAAAGGTACCCTTCACAATCATCATAAAAACTATGAAATACCTTGATGTGACTCTAATTAAGCAAGTGAAGGACCTGTACAACAAGAACTTCAAACCTCTAAAGACTGAAATTGAGGAGGATCTCAGAAAATGAAAAGATCTCCCTTGCTCATGGATTGGAAAGATCAACATTTTAAAAATGGCCATCCTACCAAAAGCAATCTATAGATTCAATGCAATCCCCATCAAAATTCCAACACAGTTTTTCATTGAGTTGGATAGATCAATGTGCAATTCCATATGGAACAACAAAAGACCTAGAATAGCGAAATCCATCCTCAACAACAAGAAAACATCTGCGGGAATCACTATCCCTGACCTGAAGCTATATTACAAGGCAATTGTGCTGAAAACTGCATGGTACTGGTACAGAAATAGGCATGTGGATCAATGGAATAGAATAGAAGATCCAGAAATGAGCCCTCAAGTATATGGTCACCTGATTTTTGACAAAGGTGCCATAAACATTCAATGGAAAAAAGACAGCCTATTCAACAAATGGTGCTGGTCCAACTGGCACTCAGCATGCAAAAGAATGAAAATAGACCCTTTCTTATCTTCTTGTACAAAGCTCAAGTGTAAGTGGATCAAAGATCTCCACATTAAACCAGATACACTGAAACTATTAGATGAGAAAGTAGGGAAAACTTTAGATCATATAGGCACAGGAGAAAATTTTCTGAACAAAACACCAATGGCTCAAGCTCTAAGGTCAAAGATTAGCAAATGGGACTTAATGAAATTGCAAAGTTTCTGTAAGGCTAAGGATATTGTCAAGAAAACAAAACAGCAGCCAACAGAATGGGAAAAGATCTTTACCAACTCCACATCAGATAGAGGCCTAATATCTAAGGTATACAAAGTACTCAAAAAGCTAGACACCAGAGAATCAAATAACTGTATTAAAAAATGGGGTACAGAACTAAACAAAACGTTCTCAGTTGAGGAACATTGAATGGCTGAGAAATATCTGAGGAAGTGCTCGACATCCTTAGCCATCAGGGAAATGCACATCAAAACAACTCTGAGAATCCACCTCACACCAGTCTGATTGGCCAAGATCCAAAACTCAGATGACAACAGATGCTGGCAAGGTTGCGGAGAAAGAGGAACCCTTCTCCACTGTTGGTGGGGTTGCAAACTAATACAACCACTCTGGAAATCAGTCTGGCGATACCTCAGAAAATTGGACATAATACTACCTGAAGACCCAGCTATTCCACTTCTGGGCATATACCCCAGAGACACTTTAATACACAACAAAGATATATGCACCACAATGTCATAGTGGCTCTATTTATAATAGCCAGAACCTGGAAAGAACCCAGATGCCCTTCAGAAGATGAATGGATACAAAAATTGTGGTACATTTACACAATGGAATACTACTCAGCCACCAGAAACAATGACTTGACCAAATTCTTAAGAAAATGGCTGCATCTAGAGAATATCATCCTGAGTGAGATAACCCAGTCACAAAGAACAGACATAATATGCAGTCACTGATAGTGGGATGCTAACCCCAGAGGCTCGCACTGCCCCAGAAACAACTCACAGACTGTATGAAATCCAAGAAATAAAGAAAACAAAACAAAGCAAAACAAAAAAATCTTTACACAACAAGAAAACTTTGACTATCTCCATGTTACATTTTGTTTTGCATGTACTTTGTGCTCATTGTAACTATTGGGTTTTCGATGCATAATGTCAAACCTTTAAAAAGATCAAGTACTGACTTTTCATATAGATTTATTTTAAAATTATTTTAAAATCTGAAAAAAAAGTACTGACAAAAATGTATTGTATAATTTTACACAAAAAATGCTTGAAAACTGTACATTTATCTTTGTTTTGTAAAATAAAGTTGTTAAAAAACATTAACCATCTTGAAATTAAACCAACCTCAGTTACTGTGAGTCTAAGTTCAATCCTCTAAAGTATCTGCACATATATTCTATGTTGAAAACCTGCTTACAAAGGTGATCTTATTTAAATTTTCGCAAAATGTAATAATGGTGGTACCTTACTGCAGTTTAAGAAAGGACATATTTCACTCCTTAGCTTTGGATGATTAATGATCATTTCCCCTCTTCTGTCTCTTGGTGTCTATCTTAGCCCTTTAGACCCCATCTCCAGCTCCACACAGAGCAGTAAACATCAGTAATTGTTCTCAACATCCATATTAAAAACACATACCTAGAATTTCCAAGAGAGTGTCTTTCCCATTAAAGAAGTTGTGTTTTTATCCCTAAAAAATAAACTCCATTACAAGATTACAAGTGAGAGTAGCCATTATAACATCACCAGAACATCCAGTAACTTCCCGAGAGTTTCCATGCATTTTCATTTCAGAAAAAAAATTATATAAATAAAACTCTTTATAAAGAAAATATTAATCAATAGCAAGCATAGCCACCATTATTTTATATATGTTCATTAAGCCCTATAAAATATTAAAAGTCATCCCAAGTGCTAACTCTAAACAGGAACTTAATATTAACATCAATCTCTTCTCATCTCATTATATTTTATTTGTTTCAGGTAGGTTAAATTCCTGAGGTATGCATGATATAAGTATGAAAATTTTTCCATTGGCCCTTTTTTATGTACCTCTATAGACTGTAGAAAAGTGGCAGAGTGCTGATCACCCAGAAGAGCCTCATCAAGGCACTGATGTGGAGAGGGTGATTGGGAGAGGGAAGACCTTTACAGAAACAAGTGGAGGGGGGTTGGTTAGGAGCAGGGGCAAGGGTGGGAAGAGGATAACATTTGAAATGTAAATACAGAGAATATCCAGTAAAATAATTTTAAAAGTGCAGAAAAGTGATAAAGATTATTTGAAACAATTTTGCAAAATCTTTACTTTAATTTTAATTATGTGTGAGGTGTGTTCATGTGCATGGATACAGGGTCTTGTGAGCCATTTGATTATGGTTGCTTCAAACGGAACTTGTAGGCATTTCCAGGACTAATATGTGCTTTCAGCTGCTGAGCTGTGTCTCCAACTGTAGAACCTTTCTACAAGAAGGTGGCGTTCACTGAACTACATAGAGCACGACCATAATGATTATAAAGTGTTAACACTTTTTGAAGAGCCTCTCTGTAAAGAAAAGTAAAAGACTAGGTAAGGAAAGTGCTATGACCTACACCATTTATTAAACAGAAGTAAACAATGAAATTATACCTTTTATTCATTTAGAATTTCACTGGGCAGAGTAGATGTTGCAATCTCTTTGTCAGGCGTTTTGGCCATTGAAGCTGTACTTATCATTTTTTCCTGAAACAATTGGGTACAGCTTCCCTAAAATCGTGCATCCTTTTAATCTTTTTTTAAATTATTATTTCCTGCATATCAATGATATAATAACTAAGTAGCATGAGTATCAAGGTCATATTGATACCTTTTAGTTTATGAAGCTACTAACACTGAAAAGGGCTGTAAGGCTAAGCCCTAGAGTGAGAATGCTTGGGTTAAGAATAAACAGTTCATTGGATGATAGAAGAATTCAGTGGCTTTTGTCAAGGTTTGTCTGTTATGAGACCTGTACAAAGTGAAACTCATGCTGAGTCACTCTGCAATGGTAGTATATACGCATTCCCCTTAATTAAATTTGCTGATAGATATCACACCAGCAAATATTTGTGATTTATTAAGTAGTTTTATCCTAACTAAAATGTCTCACTTGCTTATTATACCAATTAAAATTTGCCCAGTATGTACATTTCCACTTCTAACGTATATTATATATCATTCAGTTTGCTTAGGTTTTTTTTTTTTTTTTTTTTAACGTGACAAGGAAACATGTCTCAAAAGTAAAATGTTCATAGTTCTACCTTTTGGATCAGAAATAGTTTTCAAAAAAGCACCGCTTCAATAGAAAAGGGGACACATTATTGTGAATTTTAAGGGAGTCTTCTCTTTATGGTAGCACTTAAACTATTGAATTGCAAATGAAATTCTAAGCAAGATGTGATGCCTCCATTTTCATTTAACAAGATTTCTTTAATACTCATGAGAATCATACCAAATCGGATGCTATCTGAGCAGCAAGGATTTGTAATAATGGCCCAGGTATTATGAGGATTAGAAGAATCTGAATGAACAATCCCTTAGCTCATAAAGAAAATGATAAAGGATAAAAGGTAGCATTAACTGTTCAGGATGTGGGATGATCGCTGTGTGTATAGCTGTATCAGATCAAAAGTCACCTGATTGATTAGTTGGCTAAAAAAATGCACTTTAACTTATGACTACCAAAATGATTTTTAAATCACTAAGATTCTATATATTATCACAGATGAGTAAATTTAAATATAGTCAAGATTTTTACTTAAATCTCAAATGTAATATGGAGCTATTGTTAGCTGATAGTTGTTGGGATCTGGAGAATCGTTCTTGTGATAGAACACAAAAACTGTGAGGCTTCCCATACTCCACTAATTGATCATACATTTGGTCACATATTGAAATCTTTAACTCTATTTACTTAGTTACCAAAAGATTGCATGGAATTAGGATGGAGTTATGTTAGAGTAACACAGAGAAAATTGAAAGGAGGAAGTAGGGGAGTTCATATGATAATATCTCATTGTATTTCTCCATATAATTCTAAGAAGAAAAAATATTGAATGATCATTTTTTAGAACTTTATTTTATTATAGAGATGTTTGTTTTGCTTGCATGTACGTATGGGTACTCCATGTGTTTGTGTGCCTGCTGAGACCTGAAAAGTGTTTTGTATCCCCTGAGACTAAATTTAGAGATGGCTGTAGACCAGTATGTGAATGCTGGGAATTAAACTTGGGTCTCTGCAAGAGTGAGTGATACATGCTCTTAAGTCTGTGTGTGTGTGTGTGTGTGTGTGTGTGTGTGTGTGTGTGTATGTGTGTGTGTGTGTGTATGTGTGTGTGTGTGTATGTGTGTGTGTGTGTGTGTGTGTGTGTGTGTGTGTGTGTGTGTGTTTGTGCTAACCTACTGATGCTGTACAGTCTAAGGAGGGAATAAAGTCCAGAATTCCCTGCTCACAGAAATCCTCTCAGTACTCACACAGTGACTGACTTGCCAGCAATCTTTTATGCTTTTCCTCCCTCTCTTCCTTTTTTGCTCTCTGTATCTCCTGTATCCTTTCTTCCTTTATATCTCTCCCTACACCCTTAATTCTCTCTTCCCTTCTATCCCATTCTTCCTTGTTTACTAATAACAATTCTACAGTAGATATTATAAAATATACATGTAAATCACTAAATTATCATAATGTATTGATGTTTTTGTTTTTTATTAGTTTTCAAGAAATTTATGATATATTTTGTACATATTCAGTCTCTCCACTGTACTGTTTCCAGATCTATATCTCCCTATCATGCAGGACAATTGTGCCCTTTGTTCTTTTAAAACTATCAAGTGGACTTCATTTTGAGCAGCCTATAGAATTGAAGTTCAAGGCAAGTCAAGAACGCTAGAATAGAAGTCAAAAGAGTTTTATGGAAATCAGCTTCTTTGGTTCCTAACATGATTTCTTCAAGGCCTTCAAAATCAAATCTCATTCTCCGCAATTTTAAACAGCTAATTCCATTTGCTTCATGAGCTCAGGTTTCGTAGTGATCATAATGCCATGATTTTAATTTTAATTTTCATGGAGTTTTTTATACTCCCTTCCACATGTCTGCTTTCAGTCATGATTCAGTTTTATCTGCAATGCCATCTGGCACACACATTCATCATCTTAGTGTCCGTGCACTCTTCATGGCCTTACTGCTCACAGACTGCTCTGCAATGTTTCTCGCTCCCTACCTCTTGGTCAATACAAATCTCCCACTTACTGCATGTGTCTAACTAGACAGGGAGTGAAAACATGATGCTCTGGCTCTTCTATTTCCCCAAATTTTCTGGCAAAAGCAATGCACATCCTATAGGAACTGAGCTGCCGCTGGTGGTTCTGGAGTGGTGGGAAGCTAATTGTATGTAATTATAGTTGCAAAACATCCTTTGCAAAATCAACTTGCTTGTGAAAGTGTTTTGTTTTTCTCCAGGGATCATGTCTCAAAATAATAACCACACAATAGTCTATTTTGGTTAGTTATTGCTACTTTTCAAATGTTTCAATTACAAAGTTTTATTGAACAGAATCTTTGCAGTGTTTCTTCTTGCAATAATGTTTTTCCTTCAATATGCTTATGTTTAATTTTATCATTTCTAAATGAAAATAAAATCTCTTCCTTTCTAGATGGAAGGGGGCTCAGTGGCAGAATACTTGACTTTTGCGGGCAATATGTTGAGTTTCCACTGTACCAGGGCAATGAACATGATGACCTCTCATTACCTTAAGGAACAGTGTATGAATCTCTAGTTTGTACCTATTGTGTTCCATGTTCACTCAACTTTCTTGAAAATAGTTAAATCAGTTCTTGCAGCTCAGTAGAAGATACATTTCTAAATCTCTAGACATTTCTACATATGTTGCTAATAGTCCCAGCTGACTTTATTCCAAAACTCCCTTAAAGTTACATAAATTGCTCACTTTAGAGAAATGGAGTCCTCTGCCAAGTAAAGTACAAGTTTGTCCATAGCCTGTGACAATATAGTGTTTACCTCTGGAATCAAAGACAGTGATAATTATTGCCCATAACCACAGCTTGGGGTGCTCTTAGCTCAGGGTTTCTTTCCCTAAGTATAGTGTATTCAATCATGAAGTAAACTAGGACCAAGGCAAAAGGCTTTGGAAGACTTGACATTAAAATGTCACAGTAATTAATATGCTGTAAGGCTTTCTGCTTTTTCTGAAGTATAATCTTACAGGTTTGGATCTAAGCATCTTTTTCATCTTTCATAATAAGTGAAAATAGATTTAACATTTTTACCTTATAAGAAATATAAAATCTTGATGTTTATCTAATTGCTTTTTACAAATGTTGGTCTAGTTGAGAAGAAATTCTTCTTGGACATTTTGGACATTTTACTATTTGCTTGTCCATACAATTGCTGCATATGAAGATTGCCTCCATTACTGTATGTGTTAGTTCAACTAATGGGCTTTCGTTTTCTCATTCTTCCAAGCTACTACATCATAACTTTTATTTTATGGTTTGGTATTTATTGATCATTCATACATAACACCTAACTAATATGAACATTTAAAAATGCATTTCAAACATTACACCTGGGATTCTCTCTGCTTATTTATAATTGATTTATTAAATTAGAATTTTTATCAGTCCTATTAATATTTATTCATATTAAATATGTATGATAGTCAGTTATTTCTGATCTTTGTGGGGTGAGAAAAGCACATTGATAAACAGAAAAATAGGATTTTTTTTGTCATTAATCCATATCTTTTTGTTTGTTAGTTTGTTTGTTTGAGAAAGTACTCCTCTTTCACTTGCTGTGCATTTCAGGGTAGTTGGCGCTTAGATTTTAGGAATTCTCTTATTACTACTTTCCATCCCCCAGTAGAATACTGGGATTACAGATGTGTGCTTCTATGTCTGGCTTTATAGGGTTGCAGAGACACCAACTCAGGTCTTCATACTCATATAGAAAGTGTATTTTGTACTGAGCAATTTCCCCAGCCCTGTTGATACTGACTTATCTCCTTTCTTAGCCTGCTGGGTGCTGGGCTTAATTATCACTAAAGAAGGCATTATATCTTTGTGGAAGACCAGAGCAACACAAGAATACTTTGAAAACAATTCATAAGAGTAATAGCTTATGCTTAAGCCATTATTTAAAACAAAATGCTTCCTTTATTCACACTAATCTTTTTCTCCTGCTTTTTAAAAAAATCTATTTGATGCAGGAGAAATTAGAGACACAGTAAGATTAAATATAATTTAACAGCAACACTACTTCCTTCCTGAATCAGCTACTGAAGAAAATCTGGAGATAATTCTAGTGACTGATGGTCTCACCAACTGTAAGATGGAAGTCAGGGCCCAGTTCATTCACAGCATTGCTGAACTCAAGAAAAGAAAACAATAATAAAAGTCAAAGTTCAGGAGGAAGCTGTGTAAAATGTCCTTTACATGTGATTCTTGGCCTCTGTAGACTTACTTTAGTAGTAACTATAGATATTAAGAAAATATTTGATAAATTCCCCAAAGCCAAAAACTGAAAGTTTTGAGATTTCCTATTCATGCATTTCAAATTAGTTGATGTTTAAGCTAACCTCACTTGCTTTTTAAAAGTAAATGTACTCTTGGCACTTAGTCTAAAAACTGAACTTCTGTTTAAACTTCCCTATTTTCAAGGTAATATAATAAGATATTTAAAAACTCTAATGCTTTCAGAAATGTTTTTTAAGGCATAAAACTCAATCTGCAAAGAAATAGTTCTTAATTTCTTTTCTAAATCATTCCAGTGTAGGTGATAAGGCAATGATCTAGCTTGCTCAGGTATTAGAAGCCAGAAAAAGGTGTTGAGTGGAAGCACAGAATCCAAATTAAGGTTTGAAGAGGATAATAATTAACTATAAAACCACTTAGGAGAGAATCTTCCCAGCAATAACAAAGTGTTAAACAGCAACAGTAGCACATTTGGGGCCAAGCTGCAGTCATTAGCATATATTAAAAAGAAGAGTACTCACCTGCTTTCTTCTTTAATATCAGTTCTGTGTGTATAACATAAAAGGAAAAGATAGGTAAGTGCAGAATACATGTACTCTTTCAAAATTTGCTGTATTTTTCAGTCTGAAAATAGTATGAAGCATAATGAATCTGGGGATAAAGAAGAAGGAAGTTGACCCCTGTCAGCATGGGTATGTGGGAAAGATCCCCATTAATCACCACTACCCCTAGAGCTAATGAGCTAGTCTAAGGACATACAGGCACAGAGGGGGAGAATTTCTTGGTTTCTTACCTTTCTCAAGGCAGTAATCTTCAGGAAATCATGGGATAAGCAAGCTCACTTCCAGGGACTTTTTACATACAACACTTGGCAGATTGTTTCTGAACTATTGTAAGAAATAACGTAATTTTATAATGAAATAGATTTGTTACATATATTAGAGTCTGAAGAGAGACCCATGAATTGATTCTCTGAAGCTATCCTGTGTTCTGTCTTAGAGAAACTCAACTGTATGTCATATTTTATGGAAAGAGATACAGCCAAATCAAAGCAGATTAAACGTACCAATCCTCCACCCCAAATTTTTTTAAGTATTTGTTTTAGTGATCAATCAGTCAGATTTTTAAACAAGTTGTGAAAGTTTATTCACATCTTTCCTAATCTACAGTCTCATAAAAATACATGCTGCCCCAGAGGTCAACTAATCTTAAAACAATCTAGACTTAGCAAGGAGACCATGCATTCAAGAATACAAAGCTAGTGAATGCAGAAATGTGGCAATATATTTCTAAGTGCAGTAGGCTATGAAAGATGCACATGTACTTCACCAAGCTGTAGCTTTGGCTTTCTACAGTTACATAGTTGATCCAATCTGTTAAATCCATCTTATGCAGCAGTTGAGAAAGAAATTTGAAATTGAATTTGATTTGCACTCTGTACTATAAATACTAATTTCAAACTAAGAAATTTTTATTTTTATTACCAAATTATGCTGTTGATGTTGGTATCCAATATTTCTACTTTGTTGAATAGAAACAAATCTAAGTATATCTATGCTTGACAAAAATGATTGAACTCATCTCACCCTGTGATCATAGTTAAGATTCTATGAAACACTACGAATAAAAACAAGAAAAGAGGGTTATTTTACCTTATAGTTTGTAGTGCACTCTGGAGAAACGTCAGAATAGTTAACCAAAGCAGAAACAAATACACAGAGGCCATGAAGCAATGAGGTCATTGTCTTGTTCATGGCTTACTCAGTCAGCTTTCTGTTCTTTTTTATCATTTTTTATTGGATATTCTCTGTATTTACATTTAAAATGCTGTCTCCTTTCTCCTCCATCCCCCTCCCCTTGCTTGAATGAAGGTGCTCCCTCTCTCACCCACCCACACCCACATCAGCACCTAGGCATTTCCCTACACTGGGAAAATGAGCTTTCACTGGACTGAAGGCCTCTCTTTCCATTGATGCCAGACAATGCCATCCTCTGCTACATATGCAACTGGAGCCATGGGTTTCTCTATGTGTACTCATTGGTTGGTGTTTTCGTCCCTGGGAGCTTTGGGGGACCCGGTTGGTTGATATTTTTGTTCTTCCTATGGGATCGCAAACTCTTTCAGATCCTTTAGTCCTTTATCTAACTCGTCCATCGTAGTCCCTTTGCACAGTCTGATGACCATCAGCAAGCATCCTCATCTGTATGTATCAGTATGGCTCTGTCAAAGCCTCTGAGGAGGCATCCATATAAGGCTCCATGAAAACTTAGGCAAATGGACAGAACTAGAAAATAGCATCCTGAGGGAGGTAACCCGTCACAAAAGAAAACACATGATATGCAGTTGCTGATAAGTGGACACTAGCCCTAAAATGGTCTGAATATCAAAGAAACAATTCACTTATGAAGCTCAAAAAGAAGAAAGGCCAGAATGTGGATACTTTAGTCAGCTTTCTTGTACCACTAGGATAATCTTTTCGGGAGTGAAAATAACATACATCAATCATCAGCAACAATCTATCAAGAAAATTCCAGGACAGTTTATAGACAGTTTCCAGGTCAACCTGGTTAGGGGTTTGTTTTGAAATGAGGTTCTCTCTTCCCAGGTCACTGAAGCTACTTTTACATTGTGAAAACACCAACCAATTCACTGTTCTTTACATAATGAGTTTTACTGTAATCTTATGTATTTCCATCCTTTGAGCTTACACTATATTCCAAGTGTTAAATAAATGCTAATCTATATGGTACAATACAGCTGTCAATTTACTTATCTGTCTTTTATTAGGTCTGATAGGATTCTGCACTGGATCCATCTCTTCTAGACATTTTTTTTTTTTTTTTTTTTTTTTGGTTGGGGGCCTTTTGATGACTGCTTTTATTTATTTATTTATTTTTCTTTTTAGGAGTTTTGGGACTGTTTAGATGGTTTATCTGATCCTGATTTTAACTTTGGTGCCTGGTATCTGTCTAGAAAATGGTTCATTTCCTCCACATTCCTCTATGACTCCTGATCTCTTTCCTAGTTTTTCTATCTCCAGGGTTGTCTCTTATTGTGATTTCGTTATTTTTTATTTCCATTTTCAATTCCTTCACCCATTTGGTTGTATTTTCCTGTAGCTCTTTAAGTGATTTTGTGTTTCTTCCTTAAGGGCTTTTACTTGTTTATCTGTGTTCTTCTGTATTTCTTTCAGAGAGTTATTCATGTGCTTCTCAAAAGCATTAATCGCCAACATGAAGTATGATTTTTAAGTCCAAATCTTGTTTTTCTGGTGTGTTGGGTTGCTACAATATCCTTTTCAACCCAATCCCCAATTTGTTGCATTTTCCTATTCAACCCAAATAAACCCATTTAATGAAAACAGAACTCAGTAATTAGGAAAACAAACTGCAGTCTATTTCCACCTCCTCTCCCTGTCTCATCATGTTTTTCCTTAACACAAATCTACATTGGGTTATCCACTACTTGTTGTGGTGGAAAAACTGGCTTCTGATGTTGCCAGGTTGTCTTGGTTTTTGGTGTTTAGGTTCTTGTGCTTGCTTCCTGCCATCTTGTTATCTGTGATGCTAGTTGATATTTTGCCTCTGGATCTTGTTTCTCCTATGGATCTGTGGGTCTGTAAGCTCAGGAGGGAGATTGTTCTTAGGTTTTCAGCTCTCACTGGTTTGGCTGTTAGTCCTAATAGTGGTGAGCTGGCTCTGACTCTGGACAGAGAAGGTCAGAACAGTTTGTTCTTGAGCAGCAATGGGAAACCTGTGTCCCAAAAGCTCTCAGTGGTCTCTATGTGGATAGTCAGTGGAGAAAATGTGGGGACTCATTTGTGCTCTCAGGAGGCCAAGCACTTCGGAGGCTCCTCTGGGAACTTAGTTCCCTGTACTGGCCACAAATACTGATGGAGGTAGGGTCAGCTCTGGCTCTTGGCATGGATCATATATTTAGTTTATTAACTGCAATTATTATGTTAAGTTTTAAAAGCATACTAGTTAGCAATAAGCTACATATACAAAACTATGAGGTTTAAAACAATTTCAAATAATTTACATAGTAGCCTTAAATTTTAGTATTTTAAAAATTATTGTTATACATGATGATTACTTTTCCATGAAATAAATAGACATTTAATTAGAGTGAAATACAAATTATTAAATGTGTAGATTTTAGACAAATGGAAGATGAGGTAGTTAAGAGCAGATTATATTTTGTAAAAGAAGATATTGATCACAGCATCAAGCTACACAACAAAGCCCAGGTTTCTGTAAAAGTTTGCAATGCATATTGAAGAATGAATCATATGAGCCACATTCATTTTATCTAAGCCAATTAGCTGATAGGCAAATTTATCTCAGTAGCAAAACTAATGTATATTTAATTTGATTATGTACAGTAATAAAATTTGGATTTGAATTGATATTTCTACTGCTTCATGTTCTTTTAAATATCAATTGCGCTCATTTATGGTATGTACCTATAGATAAGTAGCAATAAAATTGCAAACCACAAAATATAGAGTTACTATTGGTCCTTCATAGTTCAACCAATAAAAATCAATTTATTTATATATAAAACATTCACAAAAGCAATACTTAGCTAAACAGTAATGATATGCATCATGATGGATTGTGTTTGAATAATAATTATTATTGTTCTTTTGCATCGGTCTATCCTGTTTTGTTTTGTTTTGTTTGGTTTTTCTGGCTGCCATGAATTTATTTATTCTCTTTTCTTTATTATTATTTTTTGTCTTTCCTTCTTTTTTAAATTTTGTGTTTATATGTATGTGTGAGTTCAGGTACTTTCAGAAATCAGAAGAAAGTGCCCCATCCTCTGAAACTGGAGTTATGGGTGATCCTGACTGCCCAACAAGGGTGCTAATATCTAAGCTTGGGTCCTCTAGAAAATCACCAAATGCTCTTCATTGGAGAACAAATATTTTTTATTCCACAAAATTTCATTTCTTTAAACTTCACAGCTACATAAATAATTTTAATTATGTAAAAGAAGCTTCAATGTTTATTATTACAAAGTATTACTGAAGACATCCTATTTTTTTTGTTGTTGTTGTTTTTGCTCTATCATGGGGATGACTTATAAGGGGACACGATATATTTGTATATGGTTTTCATTCTGGAGCAGTTGTTTCCAGTGATGATTTTTTTTTGTGTGTCACACAAGTCATAAGATGTGAACTTTATAATATGCACACATTTTGTATATAATAATTAGAGAATAGATTTTTGTAAGGGTTAATATATTTTAAAGTTCCAGCAATGCCTTACATAAGCCAGCATCATATGTTTGTGACTAATGCAGTCCTAGTTTTTACAACAGGTTCTGGGTGGATATTGAAGGTGGGCAATCAATTAAGTATATGCTTAAAATAAGTTTTGAGTTGAAGTTAACTTCTGTGCAGCAAGTAGTCTATCTGGCATATGGGCTTTTCTCCTGTTCATACATAGACCCCTCTTCTGTAATTCTCTCAAAAAATACTTGGATACCATGTCATTCCCACCTATTCCTAGAAAACAATCTGTCTTGAAAATTGCTTCACCCTAATGACCATCTTCACCACCCCATAATATAGAATATGTTAGGTCCCTCAACCAACATATTCTGTTCGATGTGTATATCATGGGGAAGGTGAAAAGCCCCATTGCTCCGTATCTTCTTTGATGTCCTGAATTCTTATTTTGCTCTTCTTTCGGGAATAAGCTGATACTAACTTTTGTTGTTTGTTTTTGTTGATTTTATTTTGTTTTTGTTTTGTAAGACAGATTTAAAAGATACTGTCCAGCCACCATGCACACACAATTAAAAGGCTTGCATACTTGTAAGTATACAACAAATGTCAAGAATATAGCCACTTTTTAATCATTCAATTAAAGAATCAGAGGAAAGAAAGAATTCCAGGGTGGTAAGATGTCTCCAAGGATAAAGGAACTTGTTTCAGACAATGTGGATTTAATTACTATTACTAATGGTGGAAGAAGAATGCCAATTGTATATTGGACTCTTGTTTTAGTTGCCTTTCATGATACATGTGCCAGAAATTTCCCTCCATTCTTCAGGAAAATTTATAAAAGATAAAATGAAGAGTTCTTTGACTGAATTAAATAGAATAACTTAAATTAAAAATTTCTAAAGTTGGATAATATGGGGAATAAAAATAAAATAGAAAATACTTTTCTAAGTCCTGAAGGAAAATGAATATAGTTAGGAGCATACAAAGTATGAGTAGGAATGTTAGAATTAGTCTATTTATGCTCTAGAACATGTGAGAGAAAAATAGAATATGACAATAACAATAGCACCTACAATAGTAGAATTTGTTGGGTAGTATTCTGATTATAAATATTAGAAACCTTAGCCTCAATCAGAGAAGCTTCTCTTTACACTGAATAAAAGTGAATGCAGAAAACAGTGGCTCTTCAAGATGTCAATAAAAAAAGGAAAGCTTAGTTCTTAGCCACAAACTGGAAATTCATACTATCACATCTAAGGCTAAGGGAATGTCACTAAAGAAGAAAGAGGAGAAAAGATGTAAGAACAGGAAGATAGTGGCAAGGCTGTCCTGGAGTGTATAAAAGATGCTATCTTATAACAAAAGCCTTTTTAAAATAAAGTTAGATATTGTTTTGGTTTAGGAAAGGGGACATGGCAGATCTCAAGACTACAGTCTCTCCAGTCATAGGTATTTGTCTAGGTTAAATAACACAGATGTGTTTTACTCCCAAGTAAAAGTACAATTATTATTTTATGGTAGGTAATTTTGTAGATCCATTCATTTTTATGCTTTAGAGTTATAAACACTTGGTAGGACTATGGATGAAACACTGCTTTCATTGTGTTCCATAAGTTGAATATGCTGTGTCTTCCTTCATTTTCATTGGATTCCAGGAAGTCCTTGATTTCTTTATTTATTTCTTTCCTGAAAAAAATTATCATGAGAGTTTTTCAGTTTCCATGGATATGTAGGTTTTCTGTTGTTTTTGATGTTATTGGAAACCAGCCTTAATCAATGGTGATCTGAGAGGATGCATGGAATTATTTCATTGTTCTTGTATCAGTGGAGGCTTGTTTTGTGACTAATTATATGGTCAATTTTGGAGAAAGTTTCACAAGATGCTGAGAAGAAGATATATGTTTTTGTTTTAGGGTGAAATGTTCTGTAGATGCCTACTAAATTTATTTGGTTCATAACTTCTATTAGTTTCAGTGTGGCTCTGCTTGGCTTGTGTTTCAATGACCTGTCCATTAGTGAAAGAGGGGTGTTGAAGTCTCTCATTATTATTCTGTGGGGTTCGATGTGTATTTTGAGGTTTAGTAAAGTTTCTTTTCTGAATGTGGGTGCAATAGTAATAAAAAGAGCATGGTATCGGTACAGAAAAATACATGTTGATTAATGGAATACAATTGAAGTCCCAGAAATAAAACCACACACTTACAGACACTTGATCTTTGACAAAGAAGCCAAAAAATATATAATAGAAAAAAAGAAAGCATCTTCAGTAAGTGGCATTGGTCTAACTAGCAGTCTGTATGTAGAAAAATGAAAATAGTTACATATTTGTCACCTTACAGAAAGCTTAAGTGCAAGTAGATCAAGGACCTCAACATAAAACCAGATACACTAACTTTAATAGAATAAAAAGTGGAAAGAGCCTCATACTGATTGCAGGGCTAAATTTCCTAAACAGAAAATGGCTCAGACTCTAAGATCAAGAATTGATAATGGGACTTCATGAAAGTGGACATATTCAATTAGGACAAACAAGCAACTTACAGATTAAGAAAAAAAATATCTTCACTAACCCCATATCCTATAGAGGGCTAATATCCAAAGTATGTAAAGAACTTAAGAAGCTAACCACCATGAAACCAAATAGTTAAAAAATGGGGTATAGATCTAAGTCGAGATTTCACAATAGAGGAATCTTGAATGTCTGAGAAGCAACTAAAGAAATGTTCAAAGTCCTTAGGGATCAGGAAAATGCAAATCAAATGACCCTGAGATTCCACCTTACACAAATCTAAATGACTGAGATTAAAACCTCAGAAGGCACACATGCGGGTGAGGATGTGAAGAAAGAGGGGCATTCTGGTACAACCATTCTGGAAATCAATCTGGAGGTTGCTCAGAAAATTGGAAGTTGAACTACCTGAATAACCAGCTATCTTGGGAATATACCAAAATGATGCCCCACCATGACACAGTTGAACATCTTCCACTAAGTCCCTAGTAGACTTATTTGTGATAATCAGAAGCTAGAAACATCCCAAATAGTCCACAACAAAACAATGGATACAGTGATACATTTACACAATGGAATACTACTCAGATATTAAGAAAGAGGGCATCCTGAGTTTTGCAGGAAAATGGATGAAAGTAGAAAATATCATCCTGAGATAACTCAGATTCAATAGGACATGGATGGTATATACTCTTAACCGAAACATTATATTAACCAAAAATACAATCCACTTGTCTCAAGAAGGTTAACAAGCCAAAGGACCCAAGTGAGGTTGCCTCCGTCCCACTTTTGAGGAGAAAGAAAGCTGTCACAGGGTGCATAGGGAGGGAGGGAGGAATCTGGGTGGAAGAGGTGGCAGGGAGTGGAACAGGGGAACAGGATTAGTTATTGGGTCAGGGGAAAACAGGACTGAATCCCTGAGGGCTGGCAGAAAGAGTGGAAACAGACAACCACTGGAGGTAGGAAGGAGGGGGCCTTGTAGAATGAAGCAGGGGCCTAGGTGGTAAGAGTCTGTCAGGACTCAAAGGCGGGGACCTTAGATGAAATGCTTTACATTGTGGAGAGGAAACTTAGAGAGTTCACTTCCATTTGGTGGAACAGGAAATCAGCTGGAGGGATGGGGTTGCCATCCCACTGTCAAAAAAAAAAAAAAAAAAAAAAAAAAAAAAAAAAAAAGAACACGAGGGAAAGGAGGTCCAGTAGTAGGCACAAATTTGGATCCAGCTCAAGGGGAGTCCAGGACTCTGAGATTGTTCCTGATTATGTGATGTGATTACAGATGGGAGCCTATCATGGCTGCCCTCTGAGGGGCCCAACGGAGAGCTGAAAGAGTGAGATGCTAGTACCCAACCAATGGACAGAAGCCAGGGACCCCTGTGGCTGAATTAGGAAAAAAAGGTGGAAAAAGCTGAGAAAGAGGGTGACCAGCTAGACTTCCAAGATATCACACTGAGTCACCAACCTGGCATATGCCAGCTGATAAGACGCCTTCGAGACATAAACAGTAGAGTACTGCTTGGTCTGGCTCAGTGAGATAAGAGTACTTAACCCTTTAACCCTTAAGAGACTGGAGGCTTCAGGGAATGTGTAGGCCTGGTAGGGTGGAGTGGTGTGGGAACAATGTCTTGAAGACAGCACAGTGAGGTATTGGATGAAGACTGTTCTCAGGGGTAGAGCGTTGGGAGGCGGGAAGACAGGGAAGCAGAAGAAGTCTTGACTCTAAGAATGGTTTTAAAAATTAAAAAAAAAATTATTCCTCAAAGAGGAAACATTTAGGACAATTACAGCTTATCTTTTTCAAGTTGTGTGTACAAGTGTATGATATCTTCAGCAGTACCATCTTCAGGTTCTGGAAGGCAACCAAGGGTAATGACAATAAAAATTTGGCTTAGGAAGTGCCTCCTGGGTCTTTTGAGCAATAATTTTGAAGAGAGGTTTCCCATGCCTGGCAATGGTGTATGTTTTAGATAGGCTATGGCTCTTGAATAGAATATTATTATCCCAAGTGAAATAACATCATTTAAATTATTTGTATATGATGAATATGTATATGTATATGATGTATATATATGATATATATGTGTATGATGTATATGTAAATGTATGCCTTTAAATATATATGTATGTTTATGCAAACATGAAGTAAAGTTTTCATGTGACTATTTCAATCATGAAAATCATATTTCTATACAGCTGAATATAATGCATCCATTGTGCATATGTAAATGTTCACTACATATTCATCAGTTGGAAGACATTTAGGTTGACTTTATTTCCTAGGTATTATGAATAGAACAACAATGAACATGAGTGAGTAGAATCTATGGAGTAAGACATCACATCCTTTGTGTGTATAGCAAGGAATGGTATAGCTGGATCATATCATGGATTTGCTTTAGACTGTGTAACATCCTCAGCTGACATATCCATCTGTAATTCCACTAATTGTGAATGAGCATTACCCTTTCCCCACATAATGTCTGGCATTTGTTGTTGTCAGTTGTTTTGTTATTTTTAGCCATTTCTAGTGGAGTAAGATGAAATTTCAAAGTAGGATTAATTTATGTTTCCTTAATTGCTAAGTATGTAGAACAGTATATATAATATAAAGCATATATACATAATTATAAATATATATATAAGAATAAAATATAATATATATAAGTATATATGTGTATTTATATTTATGTATATATGCTTGTGTATATATAAACTTATATATGTATTTATAATTATATATAATTATGTATATACATATTAAGAATATATATATATATATATATATATATATATATATATATATATATATATATGTATATGTTCTTCCTCCAACTACTTTGGACTCAGTAGTTATAGAAAAGAATGTTCTTCACACAGAAAGGGGGCTCAGACCTGCAACATTGCTAAACTCTACCCCATATCATGTGCTCCATTTCCAACCCAACTCTACCTGCTTTACAACAGGTAAAATTTCAGTCTCTCAACTTACTTGAAAGCACACTCAGCAGTGGTAAACTACAAAATGCTTGCTATACATACAACTGATGGAATCATATGCATAGACACATAGTCAAACACTAGGCAGAGCTTGGGAAATTCTATGTGTGAGGCCAAGGAAGACTGAAAGATCCAGAGAGGTCAAGGACACCTCAGAAAAACCTACAGAATCAACTACCTGGACCCGAAGAGGCCACAGAGACTGAACTACCAGCAGGGAACATTCATGGGATGAACCTAGGCCCTTGTCATGTATGTAACATGTGTGCACCTTTGTATTTATGTGGCACTCCTTGCAGGAAGACCCGGGGTTGTATCTGACTCTGTTGCTTGCATTTAGATTTTTTTTTCCCAACTGAGCTGTCATGACTTGCCACAATAGGAGAAGATGTGCCAAGTCCTCAAACTTGACATACTTTGGGGACTTGATATCCATGTGAAACCTCCTCTTTTCTGATAAGAAAGGAGGAAGAGAGGATGAGGGAGAGGGGAGATTAAGGAGGGACTCTGAGAAAGGAGAAAATATCATGCAATAAGGATATAAAGTGATATTTAAAATTGTCAATTTGGAAAAATATATAAAAATGAAGTTTTTAGAAAAATTTTACATAGGGTTTCAGACCTGTTTAAATCTATCCAAATTTTTATAACTTCATCACACAAAATAGTGATTTTTCTCCTCTTCACAGCATCAACTGTTATTTTTATTATACTCATTTTATTTTTTCTTTCATTCTTTTTCTTCCTTCCTTCCTTCCTTTTTTCTTTCTTTCCTTCTTTCTTTCTTTCCTTCCTTTTTTCTTTTTCTTTTTTTCTTTCTTTCTTTCTTTCTTTCTTTTTTCTTTCTTTCTTTCTTTCTTTCTTTCTTTCTTTCTTTCTTTCTTTCTTTCTTTCTTTCTTTCTTTTTGTCCCATAGCATTTCAAGGTATATCCCTTGCTGTCCTGGAATTCTCAGTATACAAGGCTGGTCTTGAAATCATAGAGTTCACAGGCATGTGCCACCACCATCTGGCACCTTTCTACTTTCTTATACATATAATTATTTGATAAGTTTTGATAATGACTTCACTTTATTGTTGTTTCTTTCTTTCTCAATTTTGTATAATTCAAATTTTACATAGCTAGGATTTTTCTCTTTTATTCACTTTTGAAAAGACTACCACAAAGCAAATACTTTAGAATTGACTTAATATAAATACATGAACTAGTAGGTCAATTAGCCTGATTTCTATCCTTCTGCAATAGAACAAATTTGTTGACTCACAGATGTTCCTATAGGAAAGTCATGGCATTTTTTTTTCAGCACACATGCCTATTGAATATCAACATAAGTGAGAAAACTATCACTTAAGAAATTCAATAGACCTACTTTTCTTGACTAACTGAAAATTTTAGGTATTAACAGTTCCCTGACTAGAATTTTGAGATCATTTAAGTAAACCTTTTATAACCTTTCTGAAGTCAGCTGTCTGAACTGGTGCGGATATTCTGGAATAGGATGTAGTTTAACCTTGATATTTTCCTTCCATTGTCTCTTAATTTTATGAGTTACATTTCCATATAGGTGCCATCCTGTAACTATAGCTCCATAAACTGTATGAACTCACTATCCTCAATAGTGTTCAACATGTAGTGTTAGAAACCTGTGCAACTGAGCCTGGCTCTGGGTGTTTGTGATTTGGTTCGTTGTAAAAATCCATGGCAGGAAAAAAGGCTCTGCACAAATAAAAATAGCAGAAATAAAAAAGGTAAAATTCTCACTTTTATCATGAGAGGTAATTTGCAACTGAAATATATCATGAGAGAATTCTATGTACTTTGACATTTAAATGTTAAAGTAACATACATCTTGCCATTTGGTATTACCTATGTACATCAATAGATAGACTGCCACAATAGTTCTCAAATAAACTACATCAATTTAAGACAAAAAGTAAACACTGGTCAGATTTCTTGTGTGTGTGTGTGTGTTTTGTTTTGTTTTGTTTTTTGTTTTGTTTTGTTTTTGTTTTTTTATGCTTTTATCTCCACACAAACAGACAAGGTCAACACAAAAAACAAGCCTGTTTCAGACTCTGAAATGTGGTAACTTAAGCACAAAGTTGCTTGGCAGTGCTAGAGAAAAATATGGGAACATAGAGAAAGTGAATCATTTTATAGGTGAGGAGAATGGCAACCAAACAGCATGGTGAAAATAGTAAAGGAGACGACACAACAGCCCATAGATTGCTCACCAAAAACAAAAAAACAAACAAACAAAAAAAAAAAAAACACTTTACAGGATATAGTGTGGATCATTTCAAAGAAAGAATTTTTGTGATTGGGGAGAGTTATAAGCCAATAAATATGAACATTTTAGACCAGCCCTAATGATCAGTAAAGTGCAAAGACAACCACAATTAACTATCACCCCACAACTCCTCAAATGATGATCATGAAGAGATAAAGTGGTGTGTACTTAGAAGGCTGAGCTGTGGAACTGTGGATTCAAGTTCACTGCAACCTTCAGGATGAGACCTTTTCTGAGGAAGAGAAAGAAGGCAGAAGGAGAGAGAATTCATGAATGTGGAGAGAAGGAAGAAAGGAGAGAGGAGGGGGGGAAGGCAGAAGGAGGAAGAAAGCATGGAAGGAGGGAGGGAGGGAATAAGGCAAAGGAGGAAGAAAGCAAAGAGGGAGGGAAGGAGGGAGAGAGAGAGAGAACATATATGTGATTAGGTTAAAAAAACATAGTGAAGAACATAGGCAGGTATAATCATTTTTTGAAAGTCTATGGATATTCTTAAAATAATTAAAAGTTAAGCTAAATTATTGCATGACATCAATATCCCAAATAATGATATCACTGTACAGATAGGTTTCTGTTTGTTGATGGTGAATGGGTAGAGAGAATTTGGTTTATGTAATGTTTGATGTAGACCGTGTAATTCATGGTCCAACTTATATAGAAGTTTAAAATCCTGAGGATATAGAAACAAGTATTAGAATAGCAGGTACACCAGGCAAGGAGATGAAGGAAAGAGGAATCCTTGATAAAGAGAAAGCTGCATTGCTAAGATGTATACTTGATAAATCCCAAAAGGAAAATAGAACACAATGACTACAGTTAACTCTCAGGTTATTATGAATCCTATGCTGTCTAACCTCAACTGTTCAACTGTTTCTGTCTGTTCTAAATTAACATGCACCAACAGAGTAAAAAAAAACACTTCTGTGAGCTACAAAGTTGTACCTTCTGGTATAGAAAGATTACTTAACATTGTTTACAGCTTCTCGCCGCATCACAAAATAAGACAGGAAACATCACTGCGTGATGATTTGTGTTTTAAATAACTTGGTCTTGGTAATAACTTTATAAACATATGTGCATTAAATTGTTTTGCATATTTTAATTTTTTCTTTCAGTGATACCTCAATATAAATGAAAGCAATTTGTTGCCAGTAAAACATAAAATCATAAAATTTTGAAAAGTACAGCTTGCTTTTCCCACATTCTTTCTTATATTGGCTTGCTCTTGTATTACAAGAATCTATCCAGTCTTCTAGGCTAGCATCAAAATCATGAAATAGGTAAGATGAACTTGATTTTCTGACCCTCTAACCTCCATTCTCCAGTGAAGTTTTGATCCCCACTTCCTAACAAAGGCTTGCTTGTTGTGTGTGTGTGTGTGTGTGTGTGTGTGTACATATCTCTTTGTTTGATCCATTACATTTTATTATAGGAAAATCTTTCTCTGATGATCTCTGGGTTGTACAATGTGAATTTTAAATGTAATTATAAAGCAGTGAACTTTGGTGTGGAGTGGAGTCACCAGATACTCAATCCCTGATATGCACACAGGTATTTTCAATTTTGGAAAAAACTGGGAATTTCTAAGAAAACTGACATGATTGTTAATTTTACTTCATACATACTTCCAAACTTAGTAACTACCAATCATGTTAAAATGTTCTTAGAAATAGGGTTGAGACAAATGAAGTAGTTCTTAAATGCTATCCTTAGGAAGTGATACCTGGTGTTGATGAGAATCATCAAATCTTAAAGAACCAGAAAATACAAATATTAATTGAGAGAACCATCCCATATATAAAGCATCCTTCCTTTTAAATAATTCCAAATCAACATGCACTGACAGAGTATACAACAACAACAATAACCACAGCAACAAAATGCTTCTATCATTTGCAAAGCTGTGCTTTCTGGTATGACATATGAGAATTGTTACTGCCTGGCAGATTTTCAGGTCTGTTTTTGAATTATAGAGTTTATTATTTCTATCAGCTTTCTACTAAAGGTGAAATGGAGATAAGCCTAATGAGTAAACTCATTGTGATATATAAATATACTCATTTTCCATCATATATACACACATTAAAACACAAATACACGCATATCTGCATTTCTGTGAAGACCCAGACACATACAAGCACACAGGCATGCACACACACACATACACACATACACACATGTATGCACATACATTCACATCATACTTTTTGGGCTTCCTATTTATTGATTGATTGGTTTGCTAATAGATTGATTTGGTTGTTTTTTGGTTTTTTTTTTTTGACTAATAAACACATTTATTTTAAATCAGTTTGGTATGCATACATATTAGTTTTGTAGTTTTTAATGAACTCAAATAGAAATTTCTAAGTACAGCAGTGTCTGCTTGTTCAGCAAATAGAGGGAAGGTTAAACAAGGTATGTGATAGAACTAGATCCTCAGGACAAATCAGATGAAAACTCTGAAAAGGTTTCTATTACCTTCTGGATTAAAAACCCAAAATCATTAATGGCTCAAAATACTACCTTGCTAAACAAAGATGGAAGAGAGTCAGTGTAGCTGTGAATTTTGTGGCAAGAGCTTATGTTGAGACTTGCAAAATGTCACTAACTTCCTACTGTTAGAGTGGTGCTCAAAACTACAGGAGCAATCTCATTAAACTTGCTACATATGCTGACATTTATATGGGACAAGGAGTCACATGGAAGCAAATGACAATTAAACCAATTCTGCCACCTTTGTAAAGGAATGGAAACTCTATGTACTTTCAAAACAACATTAGCACTCACTTACAACTAACAGCCAAAGCACTGAAATAGATTTTTGTGAGGAACCTAGACTATTATAATGAAAACGTAACTGTGAGGTAAACTTATCTTTCTCCCAAAACCTTTGAAGCCAGAGTTTAAACAAGTAAGGCACTTAAACATTGGATATATGTACAAATGTGCAAGTAAAACAAACTTCAGCTGTACCAGCAGGTGACAAGGAAATTGAGACTTCATAAGTTTCACTTTATAAACCAACCCACATCGACCTGCCGTTTCTATTATAAAACCCTGAAAACCAAGTGCTAACCTCTGCTACTGGAAAGAAACGAACACACAAAAACTTCAATGATGTAGGAAACCAAAAGCCTATTTCCAATTACAGCCTCTAGACTAGTGCAGTGCTGGAGGCAAGGAAGAAGTAACCCCCAAACTAAAAACCTAGTGTTTTACAAAAGCTACTGAAATAAAAGTATGCATGATTATAGCACATGGGAACTGAAACCAAGAAGGAAGAAAAGTAGTAAAGGCCAAAGGAAGAGAAAAGCCTGTTCAGCCAGGGTATCATCACTGGAAGTCTACAGCAAACTTTTTCAAACCCTCAGGCTTTTAAGTTACACAGGTCACATCTATTAGGAAAAAAACTGATTGTCTCATTTAAAGAACTAGAAAATGATTCTATCCACAACTACTTCATTCATATCTCATGTAAGATACTTTTCAGGAAAACCTGGTAGGAATCCTTAAGGTATACTAATATTTGGATACATTGTGTACAAAGAAAGATAAATTAATTTTACGCCTATTCAACAGCCCTAAGAAAAATGTTAGATGGTTTGATATAAGGAATCCTTTCAGCTTAGAATTATTTTTAGCTTCTATTTTATTTCTCAGCCCTGGAAAAAACAATGTTTTTTAATTAAATATTAACAGTATGTTATCTAAATGCAGGTTTCTGCTGCTCACACCAAGTTACATTCTTAGACCAAGCTTTCCTCCCAGTGTGAACACATTTTCCGTTCTGCCGACATCTCGGTCTGTCTTAAGGCACTGTTCTGATTTCCTAATATGGTACTTTATGAACAAGACCTGTTGCATATTAATGTCTGTGTATCCTTTCCTTATTCTAAATCTGGAATGCCCCGTGTGGCATCTTATTTCTAATCTATAAAATACAACTTATCAAGCACAAAATTTTACTCTAGGGATAATTTAGTACTGAATAAATGTAATCTCTGTTTGAAGAGATGGCCCTCAATCTGCCTGATGGGTGGTCATTTGGCACTCTCTGCCATTCTGGCCCTAAGTTACATCTGGAGTTAGAATGAACTAAGAGACTTCAGGTTATCAGAGGACTACATTTAAACTGCAGAGTCAGAAGCCACCTGCATAGGACAGCACTTTCCACAACTTACAGGAAGTTACATTTGGCATGTCAGAGGAAAGAACACAATCCCACAGCAGCAGCCATTTTAAACAAAAGACAACAGCCACATGGATTCATGCAGAATATTTTAAATATTCCTGTTGAGCAAAATGGCTTAACTGACTTTTCTTCAAGGATAATGCTCCAACATATCCTGTATGCATCCTTTGGAAATGTAAAGATCCTGGAACAGCGTCTTCCATGTGGGACTTGTTGAATATTTTGGTTTCATTGAGTTACACAAGTTAACTGACAGTCCACATTAATTTAATGGGTCTGTTTACAGAGTATGGTAATTTTGTTCTTTAGATTTGCAGAACTTATAGAGAAAGAAAATTACAGCCTGCACACCCAGGACAAGGACGATCTCTCCAATGAAGCTGGCTGCATCAAAAGTGGACTTCTGCTCTGGCTGTGAGGTTGGAGTCAGGGTGGTGTTTGCTGTACCTGATGTGACAACTGAGGGAGTAGGTGTGGTAGGAGAGGAAGGCTGAGTTGTGGGTTTAGCTGTAGAACTGGTTGGCACTGCAATGGCAGGAGTTACAGAACATTCAGTGCTGTTCACCTGGGTACAATTACTTACTTCACTTGAACAATAGGTCTTACTTTCTTCTTGGCAATATATCCAAAAGCAGGTAATATCATTAGTAATGGTGGCATTAACACAGGAATCACAGCTGGTGAAGTTCTCACGGGTTTCTGGCAGATTGGTGGGCGTGAGCATGGTCAGGACCACGTTGAAGGTCGTGGTCAGCGTAACAGTCACGTTTGAAACTTCGCTGCCGCGGCTGACAAGCAGAGCGTAGCGAGGCAGGTGGCAGCCCAGAGCAGTCGACAGGAGGCACAGGACATCCTGTCTTCAGCCCAGGCGTCCAGGAGAAAAAGCTGCGGCAAAGCCAGGTTATGTCCAGCCCCTGCGTCCCTGCGGCGCAGCCCCCGAGAAGCCCCGATTTGGTTGATTTTTTAATGTAGCCTTCATGTTTCACATCCCAGATGCAGTTTCTCCTTCCTACTCTCCTCCAAGTCCATTCTCCTTGACTTCCTCTCTCTCCAACTCCTATCTACTCTTCCATTTCTCTTTAGAAACTTGCAGGCCTCCTATGGATATCAATGAAACATACAAGGCAGATCAAATTGTTATAAGACTAATCAACTCCCTTTGGTAAGGCTGGACCAGGCAGTGTCTAATACATATTATTTTATTAATATATTAGTTTTATGCATATTGGAGTTAATGTAATACATAGTAACACCCTCAGAGAATTTCATTTTGATACGTGGACATCATACTACATTATTTAATCATTTTATGTTTATGACATGATAACATGTTTCTTTAAGAGTTTCTGACACTGTGTTCAGAGTTCTGAATTTATAGATCCTTGGATGTTTCTTTGTTCTCACTATTACTTCCTCAGCTATAAGCTAAGTTGCTGTAGATATACCAATTATTTTTCTCTATTAATCTAAAATTCCTGTTTTAACTACAAGGAAACCCCATATTAATAAATAAAGTAATAAATTAACTAAATTATACCATGTAAATAATTAATTTCAAATTAGTTAGACATCTACGAACTCATTTTAAAATCAAAACAAGACGCTTCAATATTTTTCTACTTCCATACAATTACTGTATATATTACAGTTTTCATACCTAGACACCAGTTTCATGGCTTCCTCATCACAAACTTCAAATATCAAAATTCAAGAGTATGTTGTAGCTCACAGAAAGAGTGCTTGTTTTGTATGACCAGGAATAGAAAAGATTTTTACACAGATACTTAAAACACAGATAGAAACACATACACAGGGGCTGGAGAGATGGCTCAGTGGTTAAGAGCTCTGGCTGCTCTTCCAGAGGTCCTGAGTTCAACTCCCAGCAACCACATGGTGGCTCACAACCATCTGTAATGGGAACCCATGCCCTCTTCTGATATGTCTACCAGCTACAATATACTTACACACATTAAATAAATGAATTTTTTTTAAAAAAGAAACACATACACATACACACACACACAGACACACACACATACACACACACACACACACATACATGCACTTACAAATCACAGATGCATAGAGACTCACAGACACACAGTGATCCCAAATACACAGACAGATATGTAGGAATACAAACAGATACACAGAAACACAGATATTCACAGATAACACACACAGAGATGTGCATGACACACCCATTCCATATTGTAACTCTTCATTTGACTTTCTTCAAACTAAATTATTCTCCCAGGTGAAATTTGATTTCTTATCTCAAGGATACTTCACTGAATACATGTAATATGTACCATGCATTTTATTGCTTTATATTTTTTTTTACATGAAGTCACGGGCCTTTAATTTTATCATGTTTTTCTGACTTTGACTACACCCATGCTTAATAAGTTTTCTAAAGAGGAGCAAATTTTGACAATGAGTCTCCCTCTTTTTATCTCCTGAGCTGGATTTTAATTTCCTACATGGTAAATGGACAAGAAAAACAAACAGACCCCGAGAAGATAAATGCATGACCTACTTTTTTTTTCCTTGGGTAGAAATATTTCTCCTTGTATGAGATTTGGGGTAGGAAATGTCATTAACCCATAAAATAAATTATCAAGCTTGGGCTTTAGCTGCTCCCATGGAAATGCCTTCAGAATGCTAAAAATAACAAAATCACACTGTTCCCTCATAGATTTTCTCTGAGTCTCAATGGATATTTCTGAGTCTCTTATTACATTTTGAACCATAAAAGATTTACAAGCTGCAAGGAATGCACCTGAAACCTTGCTGTCATTAACGGTGCCATTCACGAGGATCTTGTATGGTCATATCTGAAAGCTGTGTTCTATTGCATTGTATGATACTGACAACCAACAATGCTAATGCGGCTTGATGAATGGACACTAAACTCCCCATATTATATTAAGGTTTGGATAAGACAGCAATGACATATGTGATGGATGAGATCCATATTATTAGAAACATATTTGTGTAGAATAAAAGCCTGGTCCATTCACACTAAATTGGATAAATTGTACACCAACGCTGTTGTCATCAAAATTTTCTGTCCATATACATGCCTTCTTAATGTTTACTACATTTATTTATGTATTTATGTGTATGTATTTATGCATGTATGTATATGTATGTATTTATGCATGCATGTATGTATATGTATGTATGTCATAGTTTATGTGCAGAAATCAGAGGATCACTTGCACTAGTTGATTTTTTTTCCCTTCTATATGTGGTTACTCATAACGAAAGTTGAACTTTAAGGTTTGAAAGTAAGTTCCATTATAGAAAACTTTCTGGAATATCTTTTAAAGAAGGAATATCAATTCTAGGGTTGGTTTCTTTCAGTGTTCATGTTTGCTAATGATTCTGATGAAGTTTCAGAGTCTTTTTTAAGAGATTTAACAGAAAAATTCTTAATAAATTCTATTGAGTCAAAATGTAAAAGTTTATATATCATAGAATCATCTACCACCAATTCCAACTACTTTAATTTTTATGTCTAATGATACTAAGTATATCATTAAATACTATTAGAAGCCACAGGTTTGTCTTTCATGTAGGCCATTTGCAGGTTTTGTACAACAAACCCATGTTTTTCCCTGGGTTGTAACTTTTCAATACCTTCCTCTTGATCTCTTCCCTTCCAGGTACATTCCAAATGATAATGCTTGATGCTTATTCCTCCAAATGCTTTTGTTCACTGAGTTTATTAAGTCTTACATTCCCCAATGCCATCTCATAGTCAACCCATCTTACATAATTTTGCTACAATAATCTCTTACACTAATATGGTGGTGCATATCTTTTTGCATGAGAAAGGATCTTTCTAAATAACTAGTGCCTGCCTCAGTTAGAGATCATCTTGCCCCAGCTTTCTGAATGCTGGGATTCCAGTCTTATGTCTCAATGCCCAGCCTACACTAAACTTTGCATGTGTTTTTGCAATAAAGTAATGCAGGATTTTCTTGTGGCAGTCTTTATTTACTGATCATGTTGGAAATTAACTTCATGCCCCCCCCCAAGTCAGCATCCTGTACCAAACAGTGTCACTATTTTAATTTTCAAATCTTATACTGTATTAATCTGACATGCATCTTTATTTTTTCTATTGTGCATATTTCCAATTTTCCAAAACATTCACCATTTATGTATCGTGTGTGGAATGCTACTTCCCTACATGCTTCACTCAGTGTCTACTTCCTTTTCTCCTTCATACATGGGATAAAATATTGTTACAATTTCTTCTGCCTTCAATTTTTTATCTTGGCCTGTTTTATATTCTATGTTTTTCAAAATTTTGCTTATTCTATTTCCAGTCACTAAATTGCAAAGATTTAATGAATTGATCATATTGAAAAGTGGGAAGGACTTAAGCTCATAATGAGTTAAGTATGAGAATATTGTTATGGAATTTCCTTGGTGTAGAATTTAATTAATATAAATATAATAATATCATATAAAATCTTGTTTTATGTATACAGAATTATTAGAACAAAGATTCCATTAACACTTTATAAAGAAGCAGTTTTAAAGAAATATACCTGCATTAATAAAAATGTTTTATAAAAATTGGAGTACTATTTTATCAGCTTTGTTTCCCTGATATTTTATGTCTGTACTCTAGTTTTGCCCATCCACCAGCACATTGATGGAACACAATACTCCAATATTTCTGTTTATCTCAATAATATTTGTTATAGTAGTACATCAAGATTCTGCATTTTCCCTTGATAAATGTGTCTTTATAGTTCCTTATGTAATCTATAAGTTGGCATCCTAAATTTTTGATCCACATATAGTTAAGTGTTTGAATCTGTCAATAAAAACAGCAAACAAAGCAAGTGAGTAGCTTATTGTGCAAAGATGCTGCAGTACAAGCCTGGTGCCTTAGTGTTCAAAGATGCTGCTATACAATCCTGGTACCTTAGTGGGCTAAGATACTGCAGTACAAGCCCGGTGCCTTAGATATGATTTCCAGAACTTACGATGGAAAAAGACAACTGACTCCCACAAATCCAGTAACCTCCACAAGCACACATGGAGTGCATTGACACATATTCACACAATATTAATCAAGAAAATTAACAAACATGTTTCTAAAATAGCAAAAAAAAGTTCAAAGTTATAAAAATAACATGTATAACAATACTAGAGAAACGCAATACTTTCTGAGAACCCCATGTTTTGAAATCTACTGTTGAGTAGGAGTATATTCTTTTTTTTATGAATTGTTGTTGGACACATAAAATGATGAGGCATATTCATCCTAAACTCTGGGAACCGCCATTAAAATTCAAACATTTCGTATTGTTCATGTAGTAAAATATTGTGTATATTCATGAACTGTGTAATTATGCCTTGTATAAAGATGCTTATATTTTGGAAGGCCTAGAGATATTAAGGATGCTACTTATATATATAAGGTTTACATATTTCTATATAGCACGTGAAAATAAATCTTCTATTTGTTCACTTTTAATAAATACAAAATTTACCTTCCATATAACAAATAAATTAGCTATGTATTACACGTTATATTATATAATACTATATATTTAACTATTAACAATATTTAATAAAATAGCATTTACTATATTAATGTGTAATATATATTACACAATATATATTAACTCTAGGATATGAACTACTGAAGATAGTCAATTACTAAAACTTTATTTTTCAAAGAGTATAAACTGAATATTTCCCTTCATGTTCTTTCTTCTCTGATACAATCATTGTAATACCCATGAAGTGTCTTTGGCCAAATATCTGAGAACTCTATGATGCTGTCATCTGTCTAAGAATATGGTTTAAAACTGAATATTTTCTCAGTTTTGATCCATGTAGAATAAGGAAGACATGTCTATTTTAATGATGCTCCAGATAAAAGCAGACTAGTACAAATCTTAAAGGGCAACTACCCAGCATATCATGTGAATGGGTGAATGGTGAGTTTACTCTCCTGTCTCTGTCTCTCAATTTTTGTGTCTGTCTCTGTCTGTCTCTGTCTGTCTCTGTCTCTATGTCTGTCTGTCTCTGTCTCTGTTTCTGTCTCTAAGTCTCTCAGTGTCTGTTTGTGTCTGTATGTCTGTCTGTTTGTCTGTCTCTGTCTCTTTCTCCGTGTCAGTCTCCCTCTCCCTCCCGACCCCATGTTGTTATTCTGCTACTTTTGGAAGCCATTGTCATTTCTGATTTAACCAATGGTTCCACGAGACAAACACATCAAGGAAGTTATGAGAATTCATAAAATCAAGACTCAAAGATGAATTTTACTTTGTCAGAAACAAGAATCTTACATTACAGAGTTTTTCGAACCACGTGATAAAATCTTGATTCTTTTAACTTTGGTAAAGATATGAGCTAGGCAATTTTGTAATCTCCTTCCTTCCTTCGTTCCTTAGAAGGTGTTCCAGGATGATGGCCACAATTCTAATGAACTGCTATATTCAGCCTCTCTGTAAAGATCTTTTAAATAACCTTAACAGTCTATTCACTGGTACACTGAGTGAAGATGTAGTTTTCTTCATTCTCCTGATAGGAGCGTCTCTTACTACAGGACTCTTGCTGAAGAAATTCCCATCAAGAAGAATGTTTAATCTTGAATAACTACTCATTTAATTGTGCGGAGAATAAATTGGCAGTGAATTTCTTTGAGAAATAACACCTTAAGATCTTCAGTCACTGTCGGAACAAACCACAAACATACAGAGTCACAGCCAGGCTGTGTGTTTAGATGTGAATGTCAGCATCATTCGATGCTTATTCTTTCAAGTGTCACATCTTGGAGGAGAATTGTTCCATTACGTTTCTATCAAATAGACTAGGCTTTCAAATTAAGCTGCATATTTTGTCTATATCTAATTTACGGATACAATAGATATAAGCTCATATCCACATAACAGCTGTCTTATTCTTTCTACTATTTTGGAAGTCATCTGTATTCAAATCTTTATTCCTTGTATTCCAGCTTTACCTATACGGTTGGTAAATTTTATCATTTATGAAATACAAATTTATAAACTATCAAACCAAATAAAATTATCATATGTATATACGAACTATCTCTTTAAAATTCAAAACATTTCCTTTAAAATATACCTCATATTCTTTCCTCTTTTGAATTAAAAATATTTTAAGTCCCCCACCTTTTTCCCCCGTAAGGAATGACAAAATTATTTACCATGAAACAACTGTCAAGGGAAATTGTCCCAGAGTTCTAACTGCATAATCTCCATTTTCACCCCATTGAAATGAAACATTTGACAGTAAGGTTCAGTTAATTGGCAGTGACATTGAACATATGAATTCGCCATCTCAACTGAGCCCTTTGTCTTCAAATTTAAAAGACAGATAGAAACTTAATCACAGCCTCTCTCCTTTTTCTCTTCCATCTGGTCTTCTGTTAGTCACAGCAGGAGAAGTAGACTGAAAGAGAGAAGGAACAAAGTTGATCTTTGAGGAGCTGTGTCTTCTTAGAACTAGGCAATATTTTCCAAGGCATTACACAATAACAAATCAAAATAATATTTTTGTAAAGTAAAAAACAATAACTAGCAATTATGTAAATTATAAACTATAGCTATGGTTATATGACTATATTATATATATATATTATAACTAAAGTTATAGTTATGTAACTATGTTATATATATTATAACTATAGTTATATAACTATATTATATATATTATAAGTATAGTTATAATTAAGTAATTGCAAGTTACAGAACAGTTTAAAAAGACAAAAGAGATTTTCTAAAACATGTAGTATCTGTGAATTTTATGTGAAATAAAAGCAAATTATTTGGGGAGAAGCTTTAACTCCTAGAAAAACATTTGATATTATTTATCTCAGGAAGAAGAGAGGTTTGACTGGAAATTCAGCTTTACCTACCTCTGGAGCATGATGTAGACACACTCTCCAATGAAAAGTCAGTGAGACAGGAAGTAAGCAACTAAGCAGATGAGGAGAGGTTGGAGGAAAAGGCACATCAGCTATTTTACCTGACCCTTATAATTCCTGATGATACTTTATAAATTTTTTTACAGTGATGAAAATAAAATGGGTTATGTCACAAGTTAATCAGAAAGATGTATACGTAAAATAATAAATAAAAAAGAGGCCCTGAATTTGAAGAAATTTTAGATTGGTATATCTGTGGTCTTAGAGTGAGCAAAGGGGAAGAGTAAATGTAATTATAACTGTACAAGTTAAAAAAAAAGCGTGCCAAAAAAAAACCCACAAACTTTTCTTATTTAAAAAGTAATTCAAAGAACATTTATCTAGAAAAAATTCCTTTATTTTAGATGTTATTTTTAAAAACAGAGAAGGCTATTTGAAAGGAAGATTTATAAGTTAGAGGTATTCTGTGTCTCATGAACAAATCAAAACGAGTAATGTTACAGGAGTAGCTTAGAGAAGCTCTAGGCAATTTAACAATTGTCCACACCAACCACAATTATTTACATATCATGTTATTAAGTGAATCATTTAATATCACATAAAGTGTTTTTTCTAGACAGGTAATAAATGTGACTTCAATCAAGAATCCTTATCATTCATTATAGATACAAAATAGAATTGTACTTAACCATGAAGAAAATTTGAACTATGAAATAAATATAAGTGTGAATTATATTTAATAAAATAATCTACCTACAGAAAACCAAACCAAACCAAAACGAAACAAAAAACAATGTATCTTTTCCCCCACATATAGGTCCTCGAGTTTGCAAATGTTAAATATGTATGTTTTCATAGTGTGAGTGTAGACAGAGGTTAGGAAGTAGAAAGGGAAATAGATTTTGGAATAGTGAGGAGAAGGTGTCAAATGCATATGACATGAATGTAGAAAGAGAACACTAAGAAATAAGTAACATTTAAGTAGCAGCATTGGTTACTCCCCTCCATTGGCAACCCGCATTGTTCCCTTCTGGAATTCAATTAGTTCTCATAGAGGAGGCTTTATGCCCAAATACAGCTCAGGAGTATCATATCTTCTGTCTGAAATGCATCCTTGTCTTGTTCCGCATTTTGATAGAATGCTTTGACTATTACTCAATTTTGGATGGTGTTGACTGGGGCTTCCTATATAGTATCTTTGTTAT
The DNA here is from genome assembly GCF_963924665.1 of Micromys minutus. Classification (NCBI taxonomy): domain Eukaryota; kingdom Metazoa; phylum Chordata; class Mammalia; order Rodentia; family Muridae; genus Micromys; species Micromys minutus. Next base: position 70,847,164 of record NC_137977.1, on the reverse strand, counting down.
ATTTTATCATCGTTTTCTCAAGGATTTAGCACGAGTAGACACTGAATTTTGTCAATTTTCTTTTATACATCTGTGTAGATAATCTAGTGTTGTCTGTCTTTAGTCTGCATATGAGGTAGATTGCTTTTATTGTTTTATGTGCCTTGAAACACCTCTGTATTTTTGGGCTGAAGCCAACTTTAGTAGGGTGGGTAATAATTTTGTTAATTCTGTTTGGTTGTTCAACATTTTATCATTTATATTCCTCAGAAATATTGGTCTGTAATTTTTGTTTTATTTCATTTTTAATCAGAATAAGACTGGGTTTATAAAAGGAAGTTGAAAATAAACTTCCTTTTTTATGTTGTGGAAAAGTATGAGAAGTATTGGTATAATATTTCCTTTGGTGCAGAAATCTGTATGGAATCCTTTAGGCCTTGAAATTCTGTTAGGTTGGAGATTTTAATTATTGCTAATACCACATTGAATATTATGGGTCTATTTAAGTGACTGTCTCAATTTAACTTTTGTCAGCCATATGTAAAATCCAAAAAATTTTATTCTGTTTTTATTTTACATTGAGGCAAGACAAAAATTTTAAAAGTATGTCTTTATGGTTTTCTGAATTTACCTTATATCTGTCATAATGTCTCCCATTTCAGCTCTTTGGTTAAAACAAATCGCCTTGAGTATCCTTTTCATTACTTTGACTAAATGTTATCAACTGCATTAACCATTTTCAACTGTCGAATCTTGGTTCCATTAGCTTTTGTATAATTGTATTTTTGTTCAATTTCATCCCTGTTTTTTTCTTTTTGTTTTACTTTCTTCCACATCATTAGTTTGGGTATTGTTTCTCTAACAAGGTCACCAGAATCCTCATTAATCTTTTAATTTGAGAACCTTCTTATTGTTTTTAGTGCCTACACTTAGTGGTATGAAGCTTTTTATTAGAACTAATTTTATTAGATCATATATATTCTGTTCAGCTTGATGTTTACTCAACTCTACAAATTCAAAACTTTCTTCTTGACTTTTTCTTCACTTAATTTTTGTTCCATAGTCAGTTGTGCCATCTGTAATTTCATTGCTGCAATTATTCATATTCAGCTTTAACCTGCAATGGTCAGAGAGAGGATGTGTTTTCATTTTCTTCTGTATTTACTCAGAATTGCTCTGTGTTCTAACATGTGCTCTATTTTGAAGAAAAACAAAAATTACCTTAATACATTACCATTTGCATATTATGTTCTGTACACACACACACACACACACACACACACACACACACACACACACATATATATATTACATTGTTATTTAACTCAAGTATTTTTTTATTTAGGTTTTTGTTCTAGATGACCTGTCTACTGATAAGAATTCAAGTCATCCACTATCCTACTGTGGACAATCTGTGATTTTAAATATGATATTGTTTCTTTTGTGAAACTGTTTTTGTGTTTTCTGCAAATGTGTTTAGAATTTTAATATCCTACTGGTGAATTTTTCCTTTAGTGGTATTCAAAATGCTTTTTCTTACATCTTTTTATTAGTTTTGTTTGGTTTTCTATGACCTTAAAATAGTTTTGCCTGCTTACTTCTTACTTCCATTTCTTGGGATATCTTTCCATTCTTTTGTCTCTAAGGTGACATCATTGGTTGTGATATCTATTTTCTAGATGTGATAAAAAAGGTACATCTGTCATTCTGAAGCAATCATTTAGTCTGTGTCTCTTCACTGTGGAATGTAAGCCTTTCGTATTATGCGATAACTCAATATTTCATATTTATTACTATTTACTAATAAACTGTATCTCTGTTTTGATTTAACATTTTGGTCTCTCTGTGTGTGTGTGTTATATAATATATTTTTGATTTAGTATTCTGTAATTATCTGTTCCTTGTGTCTTCTTGGGCATGTTTATACGTCTCTTCAGTCCTATATACCCTTCCTGGTATCCTATGCAAACCTGGATTAATAGTCATAAATTTCATAAATGGCATAGAATGATATATATTTTCTTTTGAATGATTCAGAGTTTGATGGACATAAAAGCCTGGGATGGTATTGTTGGTCTTACATAACTTGTAGAACATGGGACACATTCCTTCCAGATTCCATGTTTTCCTTTGAAAAATAAGATGTTATTTTGATGGTTTTGCTTCTCTCTATGGCTTCATCTTCTTTCTCTCTTACTGCTATTAATATCATTTCTTTTTTTTTTGCACTCATATGTTTTAATTGAATGTTATTTTAAAACAATTAACAATGAATGTATGAATTCAAAACCAGAGAAATAGGATACAACAAAACACAAAAGGGGAACAATGAAATAAGGCTGGAGAGATGGCTAAACAGAGAACTTACTGGTTTCACTGAAGACTCAGTTGTCATGTGATGAGTTTCTGGCAGTTGTCTTATGAGAGAATATTTTGCTAAAGCAGACATGTAAGATGATATTTTGCTCAGAAGAGACATGTGGTCTTATGGAAGCTGCCTGGTGAAGGGGCATGCGATGTTTTGCTAGATTGGACACTTTATATTTGGAAAAAATATACATATAACCCAACGGACACTTGGCCATGCTCTGGTACTGGTTTACCTTATTCGTTTTTACAGACACCAGTTTTCACCAATGACAATACACTCTTGAATTGGTTTGACTTGCTTTCCTCGTAATGAATTCAAAGATACTGTGTAGAGAGAAACACACCGAAGAACTTCTGGTGGCATTTCTGCTGCTTCTTTCTACTCCCACAGAATCAAACACTGTTCACATTGATATACTTTATCCAGAAAAATGTGTATGTGTTATTTTATGTTGTAAATCATTGTGAAGTAGTTTCCCTGATTCTTAAAAGTACAGAAGTGAGAAATTAATCTAAGACCTCAAGTCAGACTAATGCTAAGAAATTCACAGTCACTTTCTTTTCATGTGTACAAAATTTGGACTACAACTGTGTCCACATGAGCAGTGGTTTCAGGGTAGCTCACCCCACCCCAGAGCTTTGCTTGCATCTCAAGAGGCAGGCTCTATCCTGACACACAAAGGTGAGACATCCCAACCACCTGCCCCATTGTACAAAAGGAAACTGAGTAAACAAAGCAGCTGTGAGCTCTGTCCTGAAGGGTCAAAGATCCATTCTTTTTTCTGGTCTGTCCCTGCAGTAGCAGGAGTCCCGGAGCAGCATCCACCATGTTCTATTCCATAGCTCTGTCTATATCTGAAGAGGTCTTCTCTAACGAAACACATAAAGGAGGTCTATTGAAATTGAAGTCATACAGCTCCAACTGCCTCCCAGGAGGTCTGCTCCAATTCTTCAGGGCAACCCACGCCAAAAACAACTAGATGTCAAAAGGCAATCTCAAGAAGATAATCGACAGAAGTCAATATAATATGGCACCATTAGAACACAGTTTTGCTACAGCAAGCCCTGGATATCCTAACCCACCTGAAGAGAAAGACTGACCTTAGATCCTTTCTCATAAAGATTATAGAAGCCTTTAAAGAGGATATAAATAATTCCCCTAAAGAAATATGGGCAAATGCAATCAAACAATTAAAGGAAATGAATAAAATGGTCCAAGGCCTAAAAATGGGAACGGAAGCAATAAAAACAAACAAACAAAAATAAATAGAGACAATCCTGGAGATAGAAAACCGAGGAAAGAGAGGAATTACAGACATAAGCATCATTAACACAATACAAGAGATGGAAGAGATAAGCATAGGTGTAGAGGACACCATAGAAGAAATGGAAACACCAATTAAAGAAAATGCCAAATGTAAAAAGTGCCTAGCAAAATATCCAGGAATTTTGGGACACTATGAAAACACCAAACCGAAGAATAATAGAAATAGAAGGATGAAGATTCTCAGTACAAAGAGCCAGAAAACATCTTTAACAACATCACAAGCACGGATTAGGGGCGAGGGGACAATCTCTAGGAAGTCCTAGAGACCTGGGATAGGGTGGCTCCCAGAAGTCAAGGCAGGTAACTTTAGCCAACAGTGGAGACATGAAATCTTAGGAGGCCACCTCTTGTAGCCATGGAGGACCCCCATTGCAAGAATAAGGACACTAACCTATCTACATAACTTTTGACCCAATATTTATTGTAAAAAATGTGTAAAAGAATGTCAAAACCAACATTAAAGAAGACAAAAAATGAAGTAATGGGGTAGAGATGGAAAGAAAGGCCTACCAATAACCAGCCCAATTGGAAACCTATCCCATGTACAACCATAAATCCCTGACATTACCAAAGATACTCGGTTATGCTTGCAGACAAGAACCTAGCATAATTGTCCTCCAAGAGGCTCTACCAAGCAGAGGACTGAAACAGATTAGAAAACTTACAGCCAAACTTTAGACAGAGGTCAGGTACACTTATGAGGGAAGGATTGAAGGGCCTGAAGTAGACGGAAACCCCACATGAACACCAACAGAGTCAACAAATCTAGACCCCTGGGAGCTCTCAGAGTCTGAGGCTCCTACAGAAAAACATACATTGGCTGGATGATGTGCCACCTCGTAAGTACCAGTCTAGCAAAGTCTTCATGGCTGTATTGCCTGGCTCAGTGGGAGGTATGTTTACTCAGGTAGAACATCTCTTGATATATCAGGGTGGAAAGATACAGGGGCATGCTCTCAACTGAGAAGGGGATGTTTGGGAAGGGATTCTGTGAGGAAAACACCTGGAACATTGGCAGCATATAAACTGTATATAAATATAGTAATTAATTAATAAAATGTTTTGGACTGTGAAATACCAATTTTTTTCCCTCTGGAGAAATACATTGTTGAAAGATGCTGTTCGTACTCCTGTCTAGTGTAGCAAGAGATGCTCTACCATCATTTTAAAAGACCTGTTTCTCACATCTATGATATTTTGTCATATGACATTTCAAGTATAAATTTTAATTTCACTCTTGTCATCTCAACCTAAATAAGTTGTCAAGAAGGGCCAATTATCATCTATCTACACTGACCTCTAGAACATCATGTTTATCATTAATAATCTCTGGAGATATATTTGGATTTAATTGGGGGGCTCTAACTTGGCAAAGAAATTACTGTTACTGAATCCAATTTCCCATAGCCAAGTGTCCACTTGAAAATTATATTTCTTTTAACATACTTCCTAAAATGCAATGCAGATATTGAAAACATAACTGTGATATCATCTTATCAGAAACTATCTTATTTCATCTGTCTATGTTTAGAGGCCAAAGAATTCTGGTGAAAGATGAATTAAATGAAAAGAATCATACAATTGCTATGATCATTGATGTATTTCACATGCAATAAAAACAAGAAAACATAGAACATACCTGATGCCCTTATTGCCACAGAATATTTAAATACATTATTTGACATTTTAAATTTTATGAAAAGAAATTAAATAAGGACTTTAAATGGTTCCATAGTTTTATATTTTAATTATTTTTTATAGTAAACAACTTTATTTTTAAAAACAGATAAATGTACAGATATTAAAAAGCACTTTTACATAAAACTATATGAATATATTTTTGTCAGTACTTGATTTTTTAAGGGTTTGATAGTACACAATTAAAATTTACTATTATAATGGGCATAAAGTACATGTAAACAGAAGCTGGAAAGAACACAGATGTTCTTCAGTAGATAAATGGGTATAGAACTTGTGGTACATTTACACAATGGAGTACTACTCAGCTATTTAAAAAATGACTTTAAAAAATTCTTAGTCAAATGGTTGGAACTAGAAAATATCATCCTGAGTAAAGTAGCCCAGTAACAAACACACACATACACACACACACACACACACACACACACACACAAGATATTCACTCACTGGTAGTTGGATACCAGCCCCACCAAGCTCTGAATATCCATAAAACAACTTTCAGACCAAATGAAGCTCAAAAACAAGGAAGACCAAAATGTGGAAGCCTCAATCCTTAGGAAAAAAAATCAGTGTATAGCACCCTCTCAGAATGTGGTACACCTAGACCTTATATCATTAATAATTGAAGAGATAAGAATGCAGCCTTGTGGCAATTCTTGAAATTTAAAAATCATTAAATTTAATCTTTTTTTAAAAGAACAACTTTATTTTAAGAAAGATAAATGTACAGATTTTAAACATTTTTGCATAAAAGTATATGAATATATTTTTGTCACTACTTGGTTTTTTTTTTTTTTAAGATTTGATAGTGTGCATTAAGATCTTACTAGTTACAATGAGCATAAAGTACATGTAAACCAGGATGTAACCCGGAATTAGTCAAACTTTACTTGGTGTGTAAAGATTAAGCATAATGGTTATTCATTCTCTTTTCTTTTCTTTTTCTTTTTTCTTGAACTTCATATAGTCTGTTAGTTCTTTTTGGGGTGTTCAAAGCCTTCTGGGGTTAGTATCCAATTATCAGTGATTGCATATTATGTCTGTTCTTTTGTGACTGGGTTATCTCACTCAGGATGATATTCTCTAGATGCATCAATTTTCTTAGGAATTTCATAAAGTCATTGTTTCTGATAGCTGAGTAGTACTCCATTGTATAAGTATACCAAAATTTTTGTATCCATTCATTTACTGAAGGACATCTGGGTTCTTTCAAGCTTCTGGTTATTATAAATAGGGCTGCTATGAACATTGTCTTTGTTGTATGTTGGAGCTTCTCTGGGGTTTATACCTAGAAGTGGAATAATTGGGTCATCAGGTAGTACTATGTCCAATTTTCTGAAGAATTGCTAGACTAATTTCCAGAGTGGTTGTACCACTTTACAACCCTACCAAGAGTGGAGAAGTGTTCCTCTTTTTCTGTATCCTCACCAGCATCTATTGTCATCTGAATTTTTAATCTTAGCCATTCTGATTTATGTGTGTTGGAATCTGAGGGTTCTTTTGATTTGCATTTTCCTGATGGCTAATGATGTCTAGCACTTCCTTAGATGCTTCTCAGCCATTCTATATTCCTCAGTTGAGAACTTTTTGGTTAACTCTGTACCCCATTTTTAATAGGGTTGTGTGGTTCTCTTGTGTCTAACTTCTTGAGTTCTTTGTATACCTTGGTTATTAGGTGTGTATCAGATGTGGGGTGCATAAAGATCTTTTTTCAATCTGATGGCTGCCATTTTGTTTTTCTGACAGTGTCATTAGCCTTACAGAAACTGTGCAATTTCATTAATTCACATTTGTCAATATTTGACCTTAGATCACAAGTCATTGGTGTTCTGTTCATGAAATTTACTTATGTGCCTATGTATTCTAAGGTTTTCCCTATTATTTCTTCTAATAATTTCAGTGTACCTGGTTTAATGTGGAGATCTTTCATTCACTTACACTTGAGCTTTGTACAAGGAGATAAGAAAGGGTCTATTTTCATTCTTCTTCATGCTGAGTGCCAGTTGGACCAACACCATTTGTTGAAGAAGGTGTCTTTTTCCAATTGAATGTTTACAGCACCTTTGTCAAAAATCAAGTGACCATATATGTGAGGGCTCATTTCTGTATCTTTTATTCTATTCCATTGATCCATGTGCCTATCTCTGTACCAGTACCATGCAGTTTTTAGCACAATTGCCTTGTAATATAGCTTGAGGTCAGGGATAGTGATTCCAACAGATGTTTTCTTGTAGTTGAGGTTGCATTTCGCTATTCTAGGTCTTTTGTTATTCCAGATGAAATTGCATATTGCTCTTTCTAACTCTATAAAGAATTGGGTTGGAATTTTGATGGTGATTGCATTGAACCTGTAGATTGCTTTTGGTAAGATTTCCATTATTGCAATGTTTATCCTTCCGTATCATGAGCATGGGTGATCTTTCCATTTTCTGAGATCGTCCTCAATTTCCTTCTTTAGAGATTTGAAGTTCTTGTCACACAGGTCGTTCACTTCCTTAGTTAGAGTCACACCAAGGCATTTCAAATTGTTTCTGACTATTGTGAAGGGTATCTTTTTTCTAATTTCTTTCTCCACATGTTTGTCCTTTGAGTAGAGTAAGACTACTGATTTGTTTGAGTTAATTTTATATCCAGTCCATTTGCTGAAGTTGTTTATCAGCTGTAGCAGTTCCTTGTGGGAATTTTTGGAGTCACTTAAGTACACTATCATGTCATCTCAAAACAGTGATGTTTTATTCCTTCCTTTCCAATTTGTATCCTTTTAATTTTCTTTTGCTGTTTAATTGCTCTGACCAGGACTTCTAGTACTATGTTGAATAGGTAGGGGGAGAGTGGACAGCATTGTCTAGTCCCTGATTTTAGTGGGACTGCTTCAAGTTTCCCACCATTAAGTTTGATGTTTTCTGTTTGTTTGCTCTATATTGCTTTTATTATGTTTAGGTATGGACCTTGGATTCTTGTTCATTCCAAGGCTTTTAACATGAAGGGGTGTTGAATTTTGTTATGTGCTATCTTAGCATCTAATGAGATGAACATGTGGATTTTTTAAATTTGTTTATGTGGTGGATTGTGTTAATGAATTTCCATATATTAATCCATCCCTGCATTCCAGAGATGAAACTTATTTGATCATGGTGAATGATCATTTTGATTTGTTCTTGGAGTCAGTTTGCAAGGATTTTATTGAGTATTTTTTGCATCAATGTTCATAGGTAAGATTGGTTCGAAGTTCTCTTTCCTTGTAGGGTAGTTGTGTGGTTTAGGATCGAGGGTTATTGTAGTCTCAAAAAATGTGTTAGGTAGGGTTCCATCAGATTCTTGTTTGTGGAATTGTTTGGAGAGTAGTGGTATTCAGTTATTAATAAAAATTCTGATACAATTCTGCAATGAACCTGGGCTTTTTTTGGCTGGGAGGCTTTTGAGGACTTCTTTTATTTCTTTAGGTTTTATGGGATTATTGAGATGGTTTACCTGGTCCTGATTTATCTTTAGCATCTGGTATCTGTCCAGGAATTCATCCATTTCCTCCATATTTTCCAATTTTTGTTGAATATAGGCTTTTGTAGTAGGATCTGATGAATACTTGAATTTCCTCAATTTCAGTAATTATGTCTCCACTTTCATTTCTGATTTTGTTAATTTCGATACTCTCTCTTTGCCTTCTAGTTAGTCTGGCTAAGGGTTTATCAATCTTGTCAATTTTCTCAAAAGACCTTTTTTTTTTCTTTTTGTTGATTCTTTGAATGGTTCTTTTTGTTATTATTTGGTCTATTTCTGCTCTAAGTTTGATTATTTCTTGCCATCTACTCCTCTTGCGTGTATATGCTTCTTTTTGTTCTAGAACTTTCAACTGTTCTGTCAAGTTGCTAATGTATGTTTTCTCCAGTGTCTTTTTTAAAGTACTCAGAGCTATTACTTTTCCTCTCATTACTTTTTCATTGCATCCCATAGGTTTGCATATGCTGTTTTTTCGTTTTCTTTGAATTTTAGAAAATGCTTGATGTCTTGCCTTATTTCTTCTTTGACCCTTATATAGTTTAATAGAGCATTGTTTAGTTTTCATGTATATATGGACTTTTTCTTGTCTTTGTTATTATTAAAGACCAGCCTTAGATCACAGTGATTTGGTAGGATGTGTGGGAGTATTTCAATCTTCTTATATCTATTGAGAATTGTTTTGTGACAAATTATATGGTCAATTTTAGAGAAGGTGCCATGAGGTGCTGAGAAGAAGGTGTATTCTTTTGTTTTAGGATGATATGTTATGTAGACATCTATTAATTCCAATTGGTTCATAAACTCTGCTAGTTTTATTCTCTCCTTGTTCAGTTTCTGTTTCTATGATCTGTCCATTGGTGACAATGGGGTGTTGAGGTCTACCAATATTATTGTGTGGGGTACAATCTATTTTTTGAGGTTTAGTAGGGTTTCTTTTAGGAATATTTGTGCTCTTGTATTTGGAGCATATAAATTAAGGATTGAGTGTTCCTCCTGAAAAATTTTCCCTGTAATGAGTAAAAAGTGTCCTTCCTTATCCTTTTTTATAACTTTTGGTTGAAAATCTACTTTATTCGATATTCCAGCTTGCTTCTTGGGGCTGTTTGCTTAGAAGTTTTTTTCTTTTTTTTTTTTTTCCCCAACCTTTTACTCTGAGATAGTGTATTTCTTTGTCTCTGAGATGAGTTTACTGTATGCAGCAAAATGCTGGGTTTCGTTCATGTATCCAGTCTGATATCCTATGTTTTTTAATTGGGAAATTAAGTTCGTTTATCTTAACAGATATTAAGGAATAGTGGTTGCTGTTTCCTGCTATGTTTGCTTTTGGAGGTAGAATTATGCTTGTGTGTCTTTCTTCTTTTGGTTTTCTTGCATAGGCATTTTTTTTTTTTTTTTTTGTTTTTACTAGAATGTAGTTTCCCTCCTTGTACTGGGTTTTCCACCTATAATTTGTTGCAGTGCTGGTTTTGTCTCAGATATTTTGTAAATGTTGTTTTGCTTTGGAATATCTTAGTCTCTCTATCTCTGGTGATTGAGAGTTTTGCTGGGCATTGCTGCTTGGGCTGACAATTGTGTTCTCTTAGGGTCTGCATGATATCTGTCCAGTATCTTATAGCTTTCATAGACTGTTGAGAAATCGGGTGTGATTCTGATTGGTCTGCCTTTATATGTTACATGACCTTTTTCCCTTACTGCTTTTAGTATTCTTTCTTTGCTTTGGGCACTTGGTGTTTTGAGTATTTTGTGTCGGGAGGAATTTCTTTTCTTGTCCACTCTATTTGTAGTCTGTAAGCTTATTTTATTTTCATGGTCATCTCTTTCTTAAGGTTAGGAACGTTTTCTTCTACAATTTTGTTGAAGATATTCACTGTACCTTCTAGTTGATATTCTTTGCCCTCTTATATTCCTATCATCTTTAGGTTTGGTCTTCTCATTGTGTCCTGGATCTCTTGGACATTTTGGGTTAGGACCTTTTTGGCTTTTGCATCTTCTCTAACTGTATTGTCTAGTTTTAAATGTTTTCAGCTCCCAAGATTCTCTTTTCCATCTCTCGTAGTATATTTGAGATTCTTTCATCTGTGACTCCTGACATCTTTATTATGTTTTCTACCTCCAGGGTTGTCTCTTTTAGTGTTTTCTTTATTGCTTCCATTTCACTTTTAAATTCCTTCTTCAATTCTGTTATCTCTTTGGTTCTGTTTTCCATTAGTTCTTTGAGTTCTTTGAGTGTTTTTCTTCTTTCCTGTTTAAAAGCTTCTATTTCTTCATGCTTTTTTTTTTCAGTTCTTGTTTAATAATCTCTATCATTATCTTGGGGTATGATTTTAGGTCTGAATCTTCTTTTCCTGGAGTGTTTGACATTCCATTGTTTGCTGTGTTGGGAGAGCTGGGTTCTGGTGTTGCCAGGTTGTCTTGGTTTCTCTGGGGTATGTTCTTTCGCTTTCCTCTTGCTATCTTGTTGTCTGTGATTATAAGTGGTCTTGTTGTCAGTGATTGGTTCTTATCTGACCCTTGTACCTTGCCTGAGTTCCTGCATCTTTGCTGTTTCTGGTGGCAGATGGCCTGAGCACCTGTTCTGCATGCACAGGCCGCCAGCTGGGAACTGACACCCCAAGGCAGGGTCCCTGCTCCCCTGAACCAACTGGGGGGTGCACTTTTTGAGTGCTTGGCAATGACATCTCTGCTCCCTGGTTACTTGCAGTGCTGTCTTACCAGGACTGTGTCCCTGGATCTCTGCTGTTCCTGGTGTCAGATGGCCTGAGCACCTGTTCTGCCCGCACTATATTTAATCTTCACACACCAAAAAAACTTCAACTATTTTAATTATTTTAATCAGCACATATTTACCAAATTATTTAAGCTAGTATGTTAAATGCTAAAAATAAAAATTTAGAATTTGTACTGATAGAAAAACAGATTTTTTAGAAAAAATAAAATATATGCATATTTGTAATAACATGAATGTATTTATTTCAACTAGGGTGTGAAGAGGATAGGAAGGCATTTTCTCTGAGCTGAGTCCTCAGTAAGGAGGAACAGTTATCCAATGTGGTAGGTGTTTAATTGCAGAAAGCTTTATGGGCAGAAAAAATATTTTACATGAAAACTATAAGAAAACATAAAAGTTGAATGGAAATGATCTATCTTTATTTGCTTTTCTCCTTCCTGTTGCTTTCTAGTTCTTAACATATGTATCTCACAATGCTCATTTCCTCAACACAGAGAAAACTTTGACTATATCCATGTTATGTTTTTGTTTATATTACATGTACTTTATACTCATTGTAAGTAGTAAGATTTCAATAAATAGTATCAAATCTTTTTAAAGAATCAAGTACTGACAAAATTTCTTCATATAGTTTTATGCCAAAATGCTTTTAAAAAAATCTGTACATGTATCTCTGTTTTTTTAAAATAAAGTTGTAAAAAATATCTTGCCAAGTCATTGGCAGATAAGTAATAATTATCTTTTAAAAATAATACAATCTTATCAAATTTTATCAAAAGTACTTAAAATTTTAATATATAATCAACATCGATGTTAAGTCCGAGTGTTTAGGCAGAAATCTCAGGGAAACACAGGTTATGAGATGCTGTACCACAGTTACAAAGTCATTCATCCTCAACAACAACAAAAAATGATTTTTATTTTTCTATGTAAATGATTTTTATTCTCTTTTTCATGCACATATTACCATTTATAATCTATCTGAAAATGTCAACACAAGCTCCTTGGACAGCTATGCCGAAGAGAATGAGATCAGCACTGCTCATCTGTTCTCACTCTAGTTTAACCAGGAACCCAGCATATCGCCCGACACAGGAGATGGTGTATGAACCATGAGCTGAGGTGGGAACCGTGAAGCAAAGCAGGACTCTAGAAAGCATAGATATCTTTTCATTGGCTACTAATACTTTTCTCTCTTCACAAACAGTACATAGCAGCAGAAGGAACATATTCAATTTTATTTTACCCTACAAGATAACACTAAGTAGTCTGTAGAAAATCAAAATTCCCTTGCACACATTTCACAAACCCATGGCCAATGGTGTACTTCAACATTTCCATGACAACCATCAGTGACTGAGGAATTATTGGTAAGTCCTCCTGTAAGCTGTAGCAGGATGGGATGCACACTTTGTGCCAAGTTACTCTGCTTCCTGGTGGTATTTTGCTGGCAGAAATCTGATCCTTTATTTTGTTGTTGGACTGCATGGGAGGATGAACAGTGATGTGAAAAGCCATGGATGAGGAAATGTTTCTTAGGATCTGGATTGGATGTTTTGAAATCTTCTCTAAGTATTCCCATTGGGGGTGAACTCCTGCGGTTCACAACTTGTTTTATCTTCCTAATATTTCGTTGTATTTATTGTTCCCTCTACTTTGTACTTTGTTTATTTTCTTATCTCATAACAGCAAAGCTTCTGCACACATGTTAACAGGACACTCATAAAGTTACGTGAAGCTAATTAAGTATAAAATGCACTATGGTTTGTAATACTATTATTGTAGTCCAGGGCATGAAATGATAAATTATTCTTGTGTAAAAAAATTCAAATCGGTAAGTTTTATACAGAGAGGTTAGTAGATATCTACAAAAGGTTCCATTTAATTACTCACTGTTCATTATCATTGAAAACAAAGTAAAAAACAAAAATACAAAACCCAAATAAATAAACTGTTCATATTTGTATATCCACCTATCATTTATTTATCTACTATCTGTCTCTCTGTGGTTTGTCAATCTATCTATCTATCATTACCTATCATCTATCTCTCTATTATCTGTGGACCAACTTATAATATATTTATTGCCTGTCTACCTATCATCTACCCATAAATTACTTGTCTATCTACAAGGTTTTTTTTTTTTTTTCATTTTGACTTTTAGGCTAAAATGTATCTCAAGGGTTGATAAATCATCACATGGCCTGGGAACTTAGAATAAATCAAGTGTACAAAGAAGAAACAAGCTAGCAAAAAAATTAATCTGCTTATGATTATTTTAAATTCAGTTGGCAATAGACACCTAAAATGTGTAAACAAATTAGTGAAAGCCCATGATGTCAGCATCACTTTCCTTTAAGAAGCCCGTGTCAGCAACACTCTCTTGGGATTGCTATCACATATCTCTACTTAAATACTTTTGAGTCATGGTTATTTATTAAAATTTTAATGCCCAGTGGGTAGTAACTTTTTGGATGATACCTGATTGGATTTAAAACATTTTCATACCCTGAATTTAATTGTTTTAGTCAGATAACTTTTGTTTCTTTAACCCTAAATTATGAAATAAAATTTATTTTAATACTATAAAAGATGTATGCAGAAAAGAGAGTGTTGGGTTGATAAGCTCCTATGGAAACGTCCTCATAAAACTCATTCCTATGTTCAGTAGATACATACACAGTAAGTGTGTGGGTATGACAAAATCTAATATGTATCATTTATCTAACAGATTCCACGACAGTTGTTCTCAGTGAATTTCCTAGAAATATCTTGTAGTTTTCCCATCCTTTTGGTAAAATTTTAATGGTTTTTCATACTAACATGTTGCCATTTCAGTTTCACAGTCTTTCAATCATATAGTAGGCATTTTGAAGTTATAGAATGGGTGAAGATAGTGTCAACTTGACTGATATCTCTCTCTCTCTCTCTCTCTCTCTCTCTCTCTCTCTCTCTCTCTCTCTCTCTCTGTGTGTGTGTGTGTGTTTAAATTTATACTAATATTAATTTTTCATGGGTGAGGAAAATAAATATCTGCTCTTTCAAAAATCTATGCGGGCTTTCCAAAACTTCTAAGTTTTCAAATGATCTCCTGTGACCAAATGGAAAATGGTATGTCTACCATTCAATGTTCATTATACTCAGGCATGATCGAATCTTCAGGACTAAAATAGAGTGGGACATCCCCAGGAAAGCCTGAGTCAGCGTCTGTCACCTGGTCAACTTGGTGTGGAAGAATCTTGGAGCCCTACTGCTCATAGACAACCATATGCAAGTCTAACTCTCCAAATGCAGTGTAGCACCTCTATGTCCAAACTTCACATGATAGCTTTAGAGCATGGAAATAAGTTTTGTCAATAGATAAAAATAATATTGTATTATGCAAGATATGATTGTGTTTATCCACTTAATTCTGTGCATAAATGTCAAAGGGATGTATAAAAGTCTAGAAATCAGCAAAGTCCTCTGTGCGCTGAAATACTCACTCAATTGATAATCAACTCCTGCTGACTTGTCTCTGCACATTCTTGGTAGACTTCATTCCACTTATAAAATAAATTCATTTCAGCATTCCACAAATGCATCTGTTTTGCCTCTATTCATGAGAGGCCTAAGTTCTGCTTGAATCATGAAATTCACATTTGGGAAAGATGAGGTCAGTCGTGCAAAGAAGGTATCTATCGGCAGAAGCTATGATACAGGACAATTGCTCATGAATTTACCTCCTATTTATATGTCTAATATAAAAATATTAGTCCATCTCAACAAAGAAATGACAAAAACATGGAAAACTAGTCCAGTCCAAGTCTCAGACCATTTAAATCCTGAGCATCATAAAATAAATATTTATCATAAAGACAGGGTATCTTTGATCATTTCAATTCAAAAGAAAATCAATACATTAGAAAAAGTTAATATGAAAACAATTATTTGTTAGGTACATTTTGGAATAAAGATACTTTTATATCTTAAATAGGAGGAAATTATAGCCAGAATACAATTTCAAAAAAAATTTAAACCAGTATTTACGACCAGATGGGTAGGTAGTATATAAATATTTACTGAATGCTGGGTAATAAATGAGCATAAGCAAATGTGATAAAATTTGCTTCCATAAGCTGAATTACTGAGCCAACTCTAAGCAATTGATTTAAAGTGGCATATATTTTCAATGGGTATAGAGTGAACCTGAATTTGAAAGGTGAATTATTTATAGAGTTAATCATAGTAATGGGTTTGCAGGTTCATTAAGAAAAATTGTCTTCAAAGGTTTCATGAATTTCTGAAGTGTATAACCCAAGAGAGCAAAGACCATAGTTATTTATTCAGCAAAGAAATATTTATAAGGCGCCTGCCATGCAATATTTGCAGTTTGTGTGTCGAGAACAAATGAATCAATTAGATGTAGCCTTCTTTTGGAAGGAGCATAGGCTCAAATCCCAGAATGCAAAGCAATAATTATTATTATATAAGAGAAAGTACAACAAGAAAAATATGTATTTTGATGAATAAGCCCTCCTAACTTGGGAAGAGGCTGGCAATTTTCTACTATGACCCAGGTTATTAGGGAGAGGCCCAAAACACAGGATTGTAGAGAAATCACTTTCTCTGTGATGGAATGCCACTTTCTTTTATCATCTTGTTTCTATAAATAAGATGCTTAATAAACTGGAAAACTCAGATAGAGAGAAAAATAATAGGTATTTCATTTGCTGTATTATGGTAAATTTTAAGCTGAACAATTATTGTGCTCTAGTCTCTGAAAGTTTTCTATTGGCTCCATTCTTTTTGTTTATTTGATTATTGGTTCTTTGTGAATTTCACATCATGAACCCCAATCCTGCTTATCCCCTCCATCCCATACCTGTTCTCCACCATTACCATCTCATACACCAACACACAAAATACCCTTTTGTCTACACATTTTTGTCTATAAAGGTTTCTTCCAATGGCTTGGTCTAGTACTAGGTCTCTGAGTGCAATACTAGAAACTTATTGGCATACCTATCCAATAAGTTGTTGCCCACTCTCATGAGAACTTGCAGTACTTAGTCTAGCAGATTATCAGTGGGGCAGATGTTAGGTTAGGCCATCTCAAAGCCCTAGATCTGGGCCTGATAAGCATCTAAATTTGTGAGTCCACAGGCTCTACTACTCTCATGCCCTTTGGGCTGGCTCACCAGCAATCTCCAGTAACCACTGATAGCTACATCCTGCTTCCCAGGCACAGTGCAGGACACATGGTCCTGAGCGTTGTTGCTGCTGGAGAAGGATATGGCCAGTTCTCCAACTCTCATGACCCTTGGGTCAGTTCTCCCACCTATCTGCCTTAGATATCAAGAGATGAGGGAGATGACGGAAATGTCTCCCTCCAACACACAAGAGGCAGGGCTGGTTCTCCCATGCTCACTGAGATTGGCTCACCCAAACTCCTGACACCAGGGTCAGCTCTACTGTGCTGCCTGAAAGTTGGAGGGCCTGTTTTCCTGAGTGATGAAGCTCATGAGGGGCTGGACCAGCTGTCCTGCTCTCATAATTCAGGGCTCAAGTCTCTTGTCTCAGGTGATGAGGAGCAAGTAAGGAGAGGGTGTCTTTCCCTTATCCAAGCCACCGCACAGGAGACAATGTTAGGGTGAATTCTCCCAATTTTATCTTTAGACTGGTTCACCTGAAACTCTCACAATGTGTGAATCTCTCTCCCTAGTACTACAGCTGGCTAGAACAGTGTGAGTGTTCCTGCCCTCAAGGCTCCAGGATGCCTAGATAAGGGGTGGGGTCATTTTTGCACAGCCCTTAGACTTCAACGTGTCCTTGGGTGGCAGCCCAGATCAGGATTGTCTACCTCTGCTTTGGTGGTAACAGACTCCTGCTACTGAAGGGCCATAGATCCAGACATGGCCCTCAGTGACTGCACAAGCCAGGACACCACAATGGTACCAGGTGGTATTACTGACTGTGAACATCAGGCTGTTCTTCATTGCCCTCAAGACACCTGATTTTTCTCTCTCCCTTGTACTCACACTCTCTTGTTTTTTTTTTTTTTTTATCTATTTATCTACCACTTGCCTCTCTTAGTTGTGCCAGGGTCTCTGGTTGGCTCAGTGGAGGCTCTCAAAGGAGAGTTATGCAAGGCTCCTGTCTGCACGCATAACAGAATCATTAACAGTGTCACGGATGGGTTCTTGCCCATGGGATGGGTCTCAATTTGGGGCAGTCACTGGTTGGCCATTTCCTATGCTTCTGCTTTATCTTTGTCCCTTCACATTTTGTAGGCGGGATACATTTTGGGTTAAGGGTTTTTATGGATAGGTTGCTGGCTTTATCGCTCCTCTGGGAGTCCTGCTTGGATATAGGAAGTAGCCACTTCAGGATCCATATCCCCTACTTCTAGGAGTCTCAGGTATAGTTGCCTATACAGGGCAACTTGACATTTATATGATGGTTGAGGCTTATGTCAAAATATTAATTTGAAAATATCAATTCTTAAAATTCAGAACTTAAATTTTTGTGCATTTTTGCTTATAGTTAACCCAAATCAAGAGGTTCTATATTTATTTAATAAAATATTTTTCTCATAAGTTATAAAGTTTACTGATTCCTTAACACCTTATGTCCCATTTTTAAATCTGATCGGTGGCAAATCTATATAACAATAGACAAGAAAACAAAGATGATCTCGGCCATATCACATATCACAGTACAGTACAAAGATGCATAGTTCTTTAATGATGCATTCTCTCCTATTGTAACAGTCACCAATTTTATATGAAAATAGTTGAAATCCTGGTGAAATTATAAAGTATAACATATCCTTTTACTTTGAATGTATCAGACTATGTCCTTGGCATTGGTATCAAAATAAAGCAAAATTCATATGAAATGTCACATTTTGATGATAATCAAAATACTTTATTCAGTAAAGTGAAATCCGGTTATTTTTAGAGTGTACGTGTTGTTTCAAAATACTTTATGAGAATATAAAACACATCATTTGCCTATAGAAATGTTTACAGCAAAATTAATTCTGTTGGTTCTTCAAGTCTCTATTTTATTTTCTATATATTCGTTACATAATCAGTTGAGAGACAAAGAGAGAATGAGTAGGTGGCAAAGAAGATTTGGGAAATTGAGAGAGAGCAAGAGTGATTGAGAGAGTGAGGGGGGAGGAGAAGCGGGGAGGGAGAGATGAGGGGAAGGAGGAGGAGAAGGGAGAGGAAAGAATTGAGAATTACAGGGAAATTTAGTAACTTTCCCCACATTGATGTTCTTCTATCTACAATTCTACTTGTAGCTTGTTTCTATTCTTGTACTCCTACATGGTACTGATTACATCAGGAAAACACTGTGATTAGTAGCACAAAGAACTCTCTATTATCATAAAGACATTTGCTCAGCCATAGAGAATACACTGTTGCTCTATTCACAGTAGTCTGGAAGGGAAACAAGCCTAAATACCTTTGAGTGAACTAATACACAATGAAACTAGAGAACAGTAAGAGACTTTTAATTATTTCACACCAAATAGGATGTCTATATTACAGGCCCTGTCTATCAAGGCTTAGGTATCTATTCATAAGTGGTGGCTCACAGTGTAAGATATTGTAAGAGGCAGACAGGGTGTATGAACAAACAAAAACAGTGCTCTAGACACAGCAGGGCAGTCATATGAACTCACAGCATATCAGATCGCATGCACAAGACCTATATATTGGCAATCCAGATGAAATCCCATCATAGAGCAGAGAAGTGGGAATTAAAAGTCCCTTACTTAAGAAGTTATTGGCACTTAATACCTGTTGGGAGATGTAATACCAGTTATCTTCAATGGAATATTGGCCATGATGCAGGTTGGGAGCGTATACAGAGGTAGTCAGGTAATGCAAACTATACTCCATGAATATTCTTTGAAGGAGAGAGAGGAATTGAGAGACAAGGAAAGGGGGAAATGGGTATAAAGTTGGGTAGATCAGAATGGGGAAGAGGAATGGGAAGAAACTAAGGATAGGGATGGATATGATCAATATATATGAAGAAAGAAGAAAAATATTTTTTAAATCAGAAATAGCAGGAATAAATGACTTAATGGTGAATTCAAACACTTGGAAAAACAAATCCAACTCTGAAATAAAATCAGAACCAAAAATAATGGAATACAGATGAAAAAATCAGTACACAGAATCAGCACATCAGAGAGCTTGTGTTTCTTGTGCTTTGGAAATATAAAAACTACCCACAGATGTCTCTTTCACCCCAGCAGATCCATCTACAGTTGTCTTATAGTTTTACTGCTGTGAACAGACTGCATGGCCAAGACAACTCTTATAAGGGCACCATTTAA
Source organism: Micromys minutus (assembly GCF_963924665.1). NCBI lineage: Eukaryota > Metazoa > Chordata > Mammalia > Rodentia > Muridae > Micromys > Micromys minutus. The sequence continues at coordinate 70,827,223 of NC_137977.1, read as the reverse complement.
TTGGGCTTGCTGAAAGGTACAGAGGTTCAGTCCATTATCAGCAAAGCTGGGACATGGCAGCATCCAGGCAGGCATGGTGCAGGAGGAGCTGAGTCAGATTCCATTCAACTGCAAAGAAAAATGGTCTTATGATATCTTCAGGAAAATAATGCAACTGTAAAACCTGTTAAGTAAAACAAGCTAGTCTTAGTAGAACAGGTGTGTGTGTGTGTGTGTGTGTGTGTGTGTGTGTGTGTGTATGTGATTTATACTTTGATTTCTATTTATTTCTGTGGTTTGCATAGTTTTCAAACCTAAAATCAAGAACACAGAAATAAATAAAAAGCATCTTAAGCACATTAGGGAGAACAAGACAGACAGTCCTACCCAGAAAGCTGAGTGGGAGCTCCTGATAATAGGAAGAAACTACTACTGTGAGTGAGGCAGGTGAGAAAGGAGCATCATCTGTGAATGTGTAAAACTCCTATTCTGTAGCTATCATATTGTATTCTCTCTTTAAAAAGTTACATGACAAGATGTAAGAAATTTAAATAAGAAGGTAAAATAGTATACTTGATACATGTTTAGAAACTTGTTTCAAAAAAGAATCTAAACCTTAAAATAGTTTAGATAATGACTACACACAATACATATACACACAATTCACACTATGAATTATATATGTAGGAGCTGTGTTTTTATAAGACAGACTCTTATTGTGTGGCCCCAACTGGACTGTTTCCTCTACCTTGCTGGTTCTGGGGTTAAAGGTATTGTCACCAAGTTCTGCAAGACAGTTGAGATTTAATGGTTACAAACTTTTGAAAGACCACGTATTTTTCACAAATGTTTCAGCTTAATTTTATTTCAAAGTTGTAGTACAAGCTAAAATATATCTAATTTTATGTCATTTTTCTCTACCAGCTTAAACCATGACAAATTTTAATTCACACTCAGTCTAGAACCTCTCTTAAAACAGGGACTCTCACAGACATAGTCATGAAAGAAACATGCTAAAAATTTTTCATGTCTTTCAGGAAATAAAATTTTATGTGCATTTAAAAAGGTCATTTACTAATGTTTTTCTTAAGAAACTGCCTCAAAGAAAAAGGTTTATTACCTAAACCTATATAAGGGCTTACTTTTCCCTGTTACAAAACAATCACTATTCATTGACCTCTGGGTTATGACCCAAAAAGCTTCAGCTGAGCCACTCTGCTAGTGGTAGAGCACACATGGAGAGACCCATGACTCCAGATGCATATGTAGCAGATGATTGCATTGTCTGGCATCAATGGAAGGAGAGCCATTTAGTCCAGTGAAGGTGTGTTTTCCCAGTGTAGGGGAATGTCAAGGTGCTGAGTTGGAGAAGGTGATTGACAGAGGGAGCACAGTCATGGAAGCAAGTGGGGGGGTGTCGAGGGAATGGGAGGGAAGGGGATAACATTTGAAATGTAAATACAGAGAATACCCAATTGAGATAGAGATAGATAGATAGATAGATAGATAGATAGATAGATAGATAGATAGATAGATAGATGCTATAGAACATATGCAGATGAGTTGTTGCAGGTCTTTGAAGCCCTGTGCTTGTTGTTTCAGTTTCTGTGAACTCTTATGAACTTTGTTCAGTTGACTTGAAGGGCCTTGGTTTCCTGGCACTCTCCATATCCTCTGGATACACTCCATATCCTCTGGACATGCTGCATATCTTCTAGATATACTCCATATCCTCCACAAACACTCACTCTGACTCCTCTTGACAGGGTTCCCTAATCTCTGAGGGGAGGGATTTGATGAAGCTATTCCATTTAGAGCTGTCTGTTCCATGTTTCTGTGTAATGTCTGGCTGTGGGTCTTTATATTTGTCTCTATCTGTTTCAGGAGAATGCTTCTCTGATGATGGTTAAATAAAGCTCTGATCTATGAGTTAAAAAAATTACTAACAATTTAGTGAATGAAAATAATGTAAATAGATTTATCATGCTAACTCACACTCTAACCTTTCTTACTGTTTCAAATTTAAGCATGATAAGCCTACAGGTGAAGAATCCTGTTTATAAAATATTATACATTGACATTACCCCTTAATTTTGCTTTGCTACTTTAGCACTCAGTATTTTTTACAACATTAATTTAATACAATTTACAGTTACACAAATGAAATTTGTCCACAGGTAACTACTTACATAGGACAATGTATTCCCTTTATAATAATAACTTTAGATTTTGTCATAGTTTTCATTTATCTGAGTTATTTAGTTATATGAAGTATTTTCTTAGATATCTTCCATAACTCTCTGAAATTAGAAAGAACAATTATTTAACATTTATAAATATTATTGTATTCTTTCTAAATTTGTAATTGCCTTGAAAACATTTTTCAAAGCTTGTGCAATGAAGTCATCTAAATAAAAACCGAGTTTATCACACTGACAAGAAGATTGTTATCATTCAGTGAGTGGCTAGATAATCATGGTATACTGGCCAAAATAAGTCTCATTGCAGCTGGACTATTTGCAGTTAGTTAATGATTATGAAACCTCATATGTAAATAATTAATTTTTAATGAAGAACATTTGCTTTCTTATTCTATACTAATCTAGGACACATTGTTAATTGTATTACATACAAGTGAATCATTTCCTAGATATTTACATCAACAGAAGAAATGGAGACTTCTGTCCCAAAAAACGTCAATTTTCATACACAAATATAGACACACACACACAAACACACGCACATACACACAGACACAAACATGCATATACACACAGACAAACATACACACACACACACAAACCCCATAAACACAAAATGTCCTTTTACTTGAAAATATATATTTCACAAGTCCTTAATAAAGAGAGGTGAAAAAAACCTGATTTACAAAAGTATTTCCAAGAAAGTAAAAGTAAAATTAAAGGTTTCAAATTAATTCCTTTTGAAACATGAAAGCTTATTATCATAAAACTTAATTCAGTGCAAGCCTTTCTTCTAGATGAGAAAACTCATTGAGGTGAATGAAGAAGATAGAGCGGTCCCATTACTTTTATTTGTTTCAGTAAGAGGCGATTATAAGGTGACCTTTTCTTTAGATGCCTTGGTTTCTCCATTTTTAATCATTATGCAAGATTTGGTGGAAATCCTCACTGACACTTGGCTCCTCAGGGGGCAATTAGGGAAGAGAGATCTCACTGGAGATGGAAAATCGTTGCTCTTTACTCCCTGAAATGACAGGAGTGAGGCCCAGTGTCTAGAATGTCCAAGCACCCTTCTAGTATTAAATAGCACAAGCATTGACAAAACCATTTGTGAGAAACATTGGCTGACCACTAGGAGACTCTCACATACCTACAAGTGAACTAGTTGGTTATAATTAATAGCATAAAGCATATCATACAGATTCAACTAGTCAGATATTTATAATGTTTCACATTCCTATAAATAATTTCTGCATGAAACTCTCATTTTTCTACCTTGCCACATTTTAAATTTTAAATATGTGTGATTCTATAAAACTTCGGTTTTCATAGATGAAACAAAGCACCCAAAACAATTGATAATTTTTACCCAAAGCAAGTTGATTTAAACTAAACAATTACAAAAATATTTGTAATATCTACTTTTATTTTTAAAACTTCAGAATAAAATGTAACCTGTTATTCTTTTGTCCAGTTTTAAGCTATATTATTATGTAGTTTTAATACTTAAGGGCATGTATGAAAATGTGAAATAAATAATTTTGTACTAAAATCTTATAACTGTTTTTTATTGTTTAGCAAACATTTCTAGAAAGACACTTGATTTAATGTCAGGGCTGTGTTTTGTTTTGCTTAGCTTTGCCTTTGCTGTTTGTGGTAACATACACTGTTAAGCAGCACTTGGGAGGTAGAGGCAGGATGACCAAATGTTCAGATTTATCTCAGAAACAAAACAACTAGAGACCATCATGGCCTATTTGAGACAGTGCTTCTAATATAAAGCAATATAAACAAAAATGTAAAGGCCATTTCAAGATTTAAAGCCATTTTACCATATATATATAAACATTCAATTGAAAAGGAACAGCCTCTTTAGCAATTGGTGCTGGTTGAACTGGCAGTCAGCATGCAGAAGAGTGCAAATCTATCCTTTATTACCTCGTTGAACAAAGTTCAAGTGCAAGTGAATCAAAGACTTCTACATAAAATCAGGTACACTGAAACTAATAGAACAGAAAGAAGGAAAGAGCTTAGAACACATAGGCACAAGAAAAATTTTCCTGAACACAACACCAACGGCTTAGGCTGTAAGAGCAAGAATTGACAAATGGGACCTCATGAAATTCCAAAGCTTCTGCAAGGCAAAGGGCACTGACATAAAGACAAAAGAGCAACTTGACAAGATGCTGGAACACACCTATGTATACATTATAGGTAGAGATTAAGTACATTTGGAAGAAAGAAAAATTTTTGCAAGAGCCGTCCTAGTGCAGCCATTCCTCCCCTTCCCTTACCATAAAAAGGAGGAGAAGGGGTGGGGGAGGCACGTTTTTCCTTTTCCCTGAACTAGGGGTAATCCAGGAAAATGAACCCCTGCCAATCCCAGTTATCAATACAAAGGCTGCTCAATATAAGACAGCAGTTCAGGTCATGCCACTTTTGCTTGCTGCAGCAATAACTGTAGGTGCTGGCACTGGGATAGCAGGGATAACTACTTCCATGACCATGACACTGGGTTGCAGGGATAACTACTTCCATGACCATGACACTGGGTTGCAGGGATAACTACTTCCATGACCAGGGCACTGGGTAGCAGGGATAACTACTTCCATGACCATGGCACTGGGTAGCAGGGATAACTACTTCCATGACCATAGCACTGGGTAGCACGGATAACTACTTCCATGACCATGGCACTGGGTAGCAGGGATAACTACTTCCATGACCATGGCATGGGGTAGCAGGGATAACTACTTCCATGACCATGGCATGGGGTAGCAGGGATAACTACTTCCATGACCATGGCATGGGATAGCAGGGATAACTACTTCCATGACCATGGCATGGGGTAGCAGGGATAACTACTTCCATGACCATGGCACTGGGTAGCAGGGATAACTACTTCCATGACCATGGCACTGGGTAGCAGGGATAACTACTTCCATGACCAGGGCACTGGGTAGCAGGGATAACTACTTCCATGACCATGGCACTGGGTAGCAGGGATAACTACTTCCATGACCATGGCACTGGGTAACACGGATAACTACTTCCATGACCGAGCAGAATGACATCACCGCCATACTCAGCAACAAGTTTCAAAAAGTGTCTGCAACTTTGCTCACTATCCAAAAGCAGATAGATTCCCTGGCAGCTGTGGCTCTTCCAAACTGATGGGAACTGGACATCCTGACAGCTAAAGAAGGTGGCCATTGCCTGTTCCTCCAAGAAGAGTGCTGCTTCTACGTCAACCAATCCGGGATAGTGAGAGATAAGATCCAGGAGCTACAATCGGACATACAAAATTCCAGGGAACTTGAGGCCTCCAGTTTCTGGACTTTCGAAAACCCTACATGGAAGTGGGTACTCCCTTTGTAACCCCCCTTCTAGTCATCCTTCTGTCATTATGATAAGGACAAGGGAGGAATTTTGGCATTAGGATAGCCCCTTCCCGCAGCGATGGCTCCACCCACCGGTGACAGGAACCTGGAACATTCATTGCCATGTAAACAGCCAAAGCATTCCCAGAAGACATCAGTTCAAAATCTCACCTCCACAAGACATCAGTTCAAAATCCCTCCTTCATCTGGCAGCAAGTGACATCACTATCCCTACAAAAGACCAGAACCCCTCCTCCTCTTCCTCTTCTATTCTCTTCCTTTAACCCTGACCCCTGTCTTGTCCCCGTTCTATTTAAACCTCTCCACATGGAACCATGTTCGATTGGTGTGATTTGTCTGGGTATGAGTCAAGAGATCTAAACTGTCTCACCTGGGGAATCCACCCCATATGCAGCCACTAAACCCAAGCACTATTGCTGATTCCAAGTAGTGCTTACTGGCAGGAACCTGATATGGATGCCTCCTCTGAGGCTCTGCCAGAGCCATAGTGATACAGAGGAGGACGCTTGCAGGTAATCATCAGACTGAACATGAGGACCCCAATGAAGGAGGTAGAGAAAGGACTGAAGGGGTTGAAAGGTTCTGCAATCCCACAGACATAACAAAATTATCAACTAGCCTAATCCACCTCAGCTCCCAGAGACTAAAACAAAAACCAATGAGTTCACATGGAGAGACCAAGGCCCCACGTGTATATTTAGCAGGGGACAGGATTTTCTGGCATCAATGGGAGGAGAAGCCTTTGGTCCATTGAAGGGGAATGCCAATGTGCTGAGGTGGGAGAGGCTGGTTGGGAGAGGGAACACATTCATGGAGGCAATGAGAGGGAGAAGGAGTATGGGATTGTGGGAAAGGTATAACATCTGAAATGTAAATGCAGAGAATATCCAATAAAAATAAAACGAATTTCAAAGAATAAATAAATTAGAGTTGAGCCTCCCCAAAAGATTTAAAACCATTTTACCATATAGATAAGATTATACTTACTACCTTTAGAGCTATATGATCCTTCATTATTATCTTTATTGTATATAGTAATATATTTATGCTATACAATATAAAATACAATATACATTGTAATACAAAATATACATTTTATACATAATATATGACAGTAATAGATAATTTATGTAATATATATTATGCTATATAATATGCATAAAATACTCTCTATGTGTTATTCTTATTTATGTAACTATATAAAACAATCTAAATATTAAAGCATCTCACAATTTCCTTGCTGACACTGTGTTTATCTGTGAGATTTTTTGTATGTGCATCTGTTCATGTTTGCAAATGAAAATATGAATGCACCTGTATGTTAAAGAATGCAAGTGTTTACATTTGTGTATGAGAGTGCATGCATAACTATGTATGATTCTGAGTGTGTTTATGTAGTTATATATGTGTATGTTCATGCATGTGTCTGCATGTATGCATATATGTTTATCTATGAGAGTATATATGTAGAAATACACTGAGGCCAATGGCAAGAATGGAGATCTTCTTCTTTTGTTCTGTCCATTTTTTGCCAACCCTTGCTATTATTTATTTATTTATTCATTTATTCATTTTAGAAAAGATTTATCAGTTAAATAGTTCACTGTTCACTGCTGTTACAAACAACTTACAAGTGGGGTTGCTTTAGAACATGACAGTTTATTTTGGCCTTTGAGATTGTTACCATCATGTAGTTTCTTTGTCACTTAGATCCTCAGGTTTTTCAACCACTTTATGTGTCTGGTGATTGCACTTATATTTTGCCTCTGTAAATTAGGTCCATACTATCCCTTGTAGGAGTTAGGTGTGAGCTTTTGACATTGTGAATGAGAATCCCTAAAACAATTTTATACATACACATACACAGAGAGAAAGATAATTAGAAGTGTTGTCATATAGATTTTGGATGTTGTATTTGTTGAGGCTTGTTATGATTTATCTTGGCCTAGCTTTAGTTCCCTAAATACACATTCCCTGCTCACCTCTCTGTAACATCCTCTGAGTAAGAGATTTGAACATCTTGGTCTTTATTAACTTAGGCGACAAGTATCTTCCACCAACCCAAGCTGAAGATGCTATACAGCATCTGAGGCCTATTACTAAGATTTGTCCTCTGCTGGTCATTGTTCTGAGTATTTGAAAACTGTCTTGATTTATGATGATGTTCCAGTTGTACAACATGAAACTACCTTCGTGTTGAAGGACAGAATTTTGGATATTTCTGACCATAGTTACTGATTTTTGGCTCCATAATAAGCTATCTTGTGTGTTCTTTAATATGAGAACTCTTTGTGTTGACATTTCCCCCAAGAACTAACTAAGCCAAATCACCATTGAGAGTACCATCACTGCTCTGTGTATTAATGTCCCTACTGAATACTGTTTAATAGATTTCAGTTTGAATTGAATATATTCTTGAAGGACAAACATATATTATAGAATACTGTGGGAGCTATAGTTCCTGTATGCATATTTTAAAACTAAAATTTTGGGAAAAATAAAATATATGCACTTTTATGTAAACATGAATTCTGTGTGTTATTCATCTATGTATTTAATTACATAAGACTCTTCATATGAACTTTAATCTTATATATGTGGTTGTTTATTGACCACACCAATTCTCAATCTTACATCATTCAAAGGGGCATTTATTCTATTCAAAGCTAAGTTTTCTTCATGTCTTTATACCCTTCCTGTATCAAACAATCTATCCATATAATAACCCACACCTATTGAACTTTCCTGATATGGCTGCATTCCAGTCTGGTATAATTTCTGTGCCAACTGAAAATTACATGTTCTTGATTGTTTACTTGGCTGGCATTTGACAATTCTAGATTATTTACAGAGCACACAGGTCTAACCCCTAAAAGCTAGTTGCTGCTCCTCTCTGTCTTCTGAAAGGAAAATTGCAAGGCTCTTCAAAACTCACTCACAGTGGGGTCAAATCCCTGTGTCTGGAGAAAAGGCTCCTCCAGCTGCACTGGTCTCCTGCTTTGCACTTGTCTGATATTCACACCTCCCCTTTTTTCTATAAACTTTGTCCTGATTTGTACTGTGCTTTCTTCTTCAAGATCCTCAATAAAAGGCCCAGATACTTCCACCTTACCTAGATTTAAACCTTTCTGGTGGTCTATGTTTTCTGTTAGGACAAACATAAGTTATTTATTGAATACTTAATACAGTAATACAACTTGTAGTATGCCCCAGATCACTTGTCTCTTCGTTTATTTGATGCTATGTTTTTTATTTATTTTGTTGTGTGTCAATGTAAAATTTACCATTACTACTCTATCTTGAAAAATGGCCTGTACAACTCTGTCTCCCATGTGCTTTTTCCTAGTTTTCTCCAGATGCTCCAGAGCTTTGGATGATTTCAAACTGTTTCTTGATACCCACTTTGTTTAGTGGTCTTCATAGAACATTGAACTTAAAGAAAGGGGACATAGATCACATACAATCATAGGAAAAAGAGCTATCACTGAAGCCTGTTGTAATTCCTAGCATGCTATAAGGATGCATTTATGAAAGTAAATGTCATCAACATAGTTCATGAAATCCACATTTAATCACATATAACAAATGAACAAAATATTTTCCCAGCCACTTTCCACACCTTCTTGAATCTTAGCTTCCCTTTCTTCTGCTATCTTTTCCTTGTTATGTATGTGTTTCTTACTTTCATTTTATGGATAATAAACTGTTACTGTAGACTAATACATTTTACATAACTTATTTTAATTGTTCTCAAACTGTCTGCTTCATACCAGAACACAGGCACCATTATTGTAGTAAGTTTTTGATCCTGTACAATGATTTTTCTCTAGTGTTTAAGGAGTGACTACTATGAAGTGAGTTCATCTTAATAAATGCCTACTTGGAGAATTAATATTAAGGGTGGAGTTTTTCTCAGATGACATTATGGAATGCTTACATTAGGATAACTGACTTAACACGAAAATTAATCAAAGAGTAAGTGTACTCAAGTTCACAACAACATAATTAATTTTTATGTAGCTTTTAAACCTAGGTTCTCTCAAGGGTCTGTCAAGTTGTTACTGTTTTCAATAAGTTTGTATTTTTCTTAACTGTGTGATTATGTGCATGCTAAATAACATATTAAATCTCAAAACAAATTTTGACCTTGATAGAAATATTCTCTAGAGTGATAACTTTACATCTAGATAAACACTTTATGAATACAGAGTGTCTGCTAGTATTATATTATTCTTAGGTATAATACAGATAAATAATAGGATCTTGTTTACTATGTTCAGTTACTCTTTCTCTTGCTATGGTAAATCATCATAACCAAAAAGTAAGTTGGGGAGAAAAGGGCTTATTTGGTTTATACTTTTATATTTCTGTTCATTATCAAAGGAAATCAGGACAGGAACTCATACAGGTCAGGAGCCTGGAAGCAGATACTGATTCAGAGGCCATGGAGGGCTGCTGCTTACTGCTTTACTTCCTATAGCTCCTGCCCTAGTATCTTAGAGAACTCGGAATCCCAAGCCAGAAATTGCCAGCACACAATGGACTAGGTCTTCACCCATAAATCGCTAGTTAAGAATATGCACCACAACCTGATCGTAGGAGGTAGCTGTTCACTAGATTTCTTTTCAGAAAATTTTAGCTCGTGTCAAGTTGACATAAAACGATAAGAACACGGCAGGAGGATTTCTCTAACCTATGATTTGTCTTCTATATCAGTATGTATTTTGATTTGAGTATAAAGTGCCCTTTACAGGCTCATGTGTTTGAATACTAGTCCTCAGCTGTGACATAATTTATGAAGGATTTTGGAATCTTCAATATGTAGAGTTTTTCTGAAGAAAGAGAGAAAGCAGAAGAACGGTGAATCTTACACCTTCATAGTCTGGTCCCGTTTCCCATTTCCTATTCACTCTCAGCTTTCTGCCTGTGGATGTCATGTGATTGGCCACCTCTCACTGTCATTTTTCCCATCCTGACATACTGTGCTTCCCTGAAGTGTAAGACAAAACAAACCTGTCCTAGTTTCTTTGAATAATGTGTTTTTTTTTTCATCTTACAAATGAAAAAGTAAGAAACACGATGTGTTTGATTTTGATTTTATTTTAAATTTTTAACTAATATAATATTTATTAAAATAATAATATAAAAACACTAGGCGATGGAAACGGTTCACTTTGAAAATTGCTTATTGGAATGCATTTGGATGCAAAATCAGATTTTTAACATTAATGTAAATATTAGGTCATTATGTTAGCTACCTGTAATCCCTACATTCATGATAGAGGCAAGACATCCCAGGTTAGGTAGAATTACAAGCCAGAATTGGTAAACTTCACCTTTAGAACTGGTGAACTCAGGATATGCAGTAGAGAGTAACCCAAGAAGTCACTTGACATTTATTTTGAACCTCCAAACACACATATATACCATGCATGTACAGGTGAAAACATACATCTATATCACACAAATTTAATTAGCTAAATATTTAGCTAAATTTCTATAAAATCTATAAATTACTAGTTATTGACATTTTCTATGGAATTGGATTTATATAGGTACCCATTAAAAATGACTAAATTTCTTCAATTTTTGAGCCTAATATAACAAAATCCACCTTTATAAATGAGTTACCCAAATGAACTTGATTACCAAAATATCATGACATCAACATCATATACCCGTTTACCTCTATACTCTATCTACTTGTGAATTGCACATGGGAAGGCAGATTTTACTGATCACCATTGTCTGTGATGAATGAATGATGAAATTTATTCCAAATTTGAGGCACTTAATCTTTTTGAGAAAACATACACCACTGCATAGGCAGCTATGGTGGCAATGTTGTGAATATGTCATGAAATTCAATAAAATAGAAATGCTGTTGACAATCACAGAGAAAAAAATGAGAGTCAAGTGCAATTGGTCTGTGATATCAAAGAAACCAGATAGCACTGTGAGCATTATGTTCTTAACGTGCACGCGATGTCAAGCTCTGATGTATCCTCTGATGCCAAACAAAATGGGACAGAATCAGAATGGGAATAAGGGAAGGTCATAGGACAACTTGCCCAGAGTTTCCGGGTCACATTTTTATTTATATAGAAGAGTTCTCAGAGTGGAAAATCAACCAAATAGAAACAAAGAGAACAATACATAGAATCAACAAAATCACAATACGGTTCTTTGAGAAAATCAACAAGATAGATAAATCCCCAGCCAAACTATCTAAAGGGCACAGAGAAAGTATCCAAATTAACAAAAGCAGAATTTATCTTGATATTAAAAGAACAGAATATAGGATGCCAAAGAAAAAATTAGTAAACGAGGAAGATACTGGGTGCAGGATGTTCATAAGAAGGCAATGATTTTTAATGTTAATTTTGGGTCCTGAAACTTCAGTGAAACTGATTATCATCTGCAGAAATTTTGGACACATTTTTAGGATCCACCTACAAGTAAAGATACTTTGACTTCTTCCTTTCCTATTTCTATCTCTTTAATTACCTTCAGCTCTTTTATTGCTCTAGCTAAGACTTCAGGTACTGTATTGAATAGGGATTTAGAGAGTAGACATCCTGTTCATGGTCTTCTTTATGGTAGAAGTGCTTTCCTTTTAGATTGATGTTAGCCATGTGTTTCCTGTAAATATCCTATATTATGTTGACATAGGACCCTGATCTTCCCGGTCTTTCAGGTGTTTTTTTAATGAAGGAATGTTAGATTCGTTAAAGGTCTCTGCATCTAATGAGGTGATTGTGTGTTTTTCATCTTTCAGTCAATTAAGTGGTTAGATTGTGTTTATTAATTTATGTATGTTGCAACATCTTGGTATCACTGGGATAAACTTACTTTATCAAGATATATATATATATATATATATATATATATATATATATATATATATATATGTTTGTGTGTGTGTGTATGTATGTGTGTGTGTTTCTGATAATTGGTATGTGATATATGCTATATTGTATATGTTACATGATATATTATATATAATGCATATCTATTGGGGAGTGGAGATACAGGTATAAATATAGATGATATAGATATAAATATAGATAGAGATGATAAAGATAGAGAGACAGAGGTGTAAGAAAACAGTTTACTTGGCTTACACTTCCATATCAATGTTCATCACCAAAGTAAGTCAAGACAAATAAGGCAAGAACCTAGAAACAGGAGATGATGCCAAAGCCATAGAGGGGTGCTGCTTACTGGATTGTTCATCATGGTTTGCTCATCCTAACTTTTCATAGAAGCTAGAGCCACCAGTATTATGCTAGCATCACCTACAATGTGGTGAGCTCTTCCCGTTAATAACTAATTAGGACCATTACTTACAGCTTGATTTTATAAAAGATTGTTGTATAAATTGCAAGTTCCTCTTTACAAATGAATATAGCTTGTGCTATTTTGGATAAAACTATCCAGTATATCAAAAAATGAATGTTAGTGGTGAGAAAAATGGATATTCTTTGCAAATATCAAATCAATTAGTTATCCAATACCAAATGTTTTGATGAGTAATCCAGTACCTATGGATGTATTCATCTTCTTGAAGGTCCTTTAACATTCTCATAATTGCTATATTGAAGTTCTTGTCTCATACTTCAAGTGTGTTACATCTGTCTGGATCTATAGTAGTAGGGTTATGATGAAGGCATATTTTCTTGGCTATTAATGTTTGTGTTTTATGTTGGTGCCTAGGCATCTGAGTTACTAGGTTTGAAGTTGTTCTTGGTGTTTTTAACTTGCCTTATCTTTATTGTGTGGGTGTTTCACTTCTTGATATCTGTTGTCTTCTCTGGATCTTATCAAAGTGTGGAGGCTTTGGGTTTCCTGCTAGAGAATGGTTTTGCTGCTGTGTAGATGGTAAAAATGAATAGACATTTGTGAGGAAAACAATTCTGACAATCTGGAAAAGAGCTAAGGAATCTTATGTACACCAAAATGTGGGGTCCCCAGGGAGTTGGAGTTGTGAGTGGGGGAGAGCCTCCAGCAAGTAAATTGAAGTAAAACAAGAATAATCTGGAGACACAGGAATGAAAGAACTTTGTGGTTCGGGGTCTGAACCAACAGTTAAGTATCTCCTCTAGCTTATAAAAAATATACCTCAAACAGACAATGACTTATCTAGTCTTGGCTCAAGGTCTAAGTGTGTTACTATATTTAGGAACATAGGATTAGTATATCTCACATGCACACATTGGCAACAAAAAGAACAGGGGTTGGGGACTTCTAGACACAAGGGCTATTTTCTGTTCTACATAACCATCACCTTCAACAAAAGATTATGAATTGCTTATAACATAAGCGTGCATAAAACTTGTGTGAAAAAATGAAACAAGTAGCAGAATCAGATCCAGCCATAACAAATGTTTAGGATGATAAGAAATAACTATTACCAACAAGTTAATGTCTAGACTAGATATACCAAGCAGGGAAATGGGTGATGTCATCAGCATGATGTAAATTACTAGAATAAAAGGGGATGCAATGAGAAGCATCACAAATACAATGGGGAAGGCTACTATGAATTCATCAATATATGTTAAATATGCTTAGAAAAAAGGAAGTAGCTTGAAAAGAGGACAAATGAAGCTGTGACTTGGAAGAACAAGCAGTGGAACAAGAAAAGCTATTGCTTGTGTCCTCTTAAGTAACAGACATGTATTTGAAAGACTAGAAATTCAGGATGGAAAACTTGAGAGGAAGAGCTGAAAAGAAAAATAGCCAAGAATAAGCCTACTATGTATACCATACGCCTCCCCCCCCCCCCGCCCCTCACACACACAGCTCAGTGAAACAAAAGACAGATTCACAAGGGGAACGAGAGAAAAAACCAAAATATGTGCAGAAGAGAAACTTGTATTACATACATCAAATGTCATGAGAAATCAGTCATTAAAAAGGCAAGGTCACCGGGCTTAAGCCCATCACATGGGTGACAGAATTATGTGGATCTACATAATAAGTTCCAGGGCTATACAGTGAGACCCAGTTTTAAAAGTGCATCAAATTTAATATGATGGATAACAAATAATGTTAACCAAGAATGAACAAATCAGAATATTCATCTTTATTTTGGAAATTAAGCTATTTATAAGTCAGTACTATGTAGTAGTGTTGTTTATGAGCTATATTATTTTATATTTAACAACATAGAATGACTTTGTATTTATAGTACTATAAATGTACCCACAATTTCAACATTAAAAATAAACTTTAATGAGCCAGAGAGACAACTCAGCAATTCAGCATGCACTGCTTATTCCTGAGTTTCCACTACTATATTTAGAAACTTACAAACATCTGTATCTACAGCTTCACAGATTAACAATGCCTCTGGCTGTGGAGAGCAGGTGTGGCAGCAGTTCAAAGATGGCCTCAGGGTGACTAGTCGCTAAGCTCCCAGGTAAGTGGGACAATCAAGATTCTCCATTTAAGACTATAAAGCTCTCTGGTAAAAGGGACGAGGAAGGTTCTCAGTTTGAGATGATAAAATTCCCGGTATAGGGACAAGTTGCATCCAGCACTATGGGAAACACAACTTCAGTTCAGACAGTTCGTCAAGCTCTGAAGGATTTGCTGAAAGTGAAAGGAATCGGACTAAGAAAGGAGACTGTAGAGAGTTTTTTAAAAGCAGTGGAACAGGTAGCTCCCTGGTTCCCGGTGTCTGGACATCTCACAATATCTAGTTGGAAAAAATTAGGAAAGGATTTGCGGTTTGCCGAAGAGCAAGGGGCACTAGCTAAAGGAGTGCTGCCAGTATGGAAATTGGTGAAAAACTGTATAGGAGGTGAGAAATGGTGTAGTGCGGAGCTGGAGAAGGGAAATGAGGCTCTGAATCAGGTGAGGGAAAAGTACTCCCAGAATTTAGGGCGGGAGAAGTGTCAAGTGAGGGAGAAATGTCGGAAGAAGATCTAGAGAGCATAGCTGACAGTTTGGAGAAAATGAAAGTATCAGTTGAACCCTCAGCTCCGGGGCCACCAACTCTGCCTCCTTATGCCACAGGCAAAGCAGAAAGGCATAGTTTGCACCCTGAAACTTGGAGAGAGCTACAAGCCCAGTGCTTTCCTGTGTTTCAGAATGCGCAGGGTAATCGTTATCATGAGCCGCTAGACTGGAAAATCGTTCAGAGGCTAGCTGAGGGAGTGCGCACCTATGGAGTTAGTGCTGCGTATGTTGTGGCGCAATTAGAACACCTACACCGGTAATGCATGACCCCTAGTGACTGGCAAAATTTGGCTCGTGCTTGCCTGACCTCTGGTCAATATTTAGACTGAAAGGCATACTATATTGAGTTTGCCGTGGAGCAGACCATTCTTAATGCTCGCAATGGTCAGTCTGCCTGGGATCAGGACATTCTGATGGGACAAGGAAAGTTTGCAGCAGCTCAGACTAATTTTCCACTTCAGGTATATGATCAGATCAATATCCTAGGCACTAGAGCTTGGAAATAACTCCTAAATAGGGGGAAGTAAGTGGAAAACTGATTAAGATTCTCCAAGGACCCACAGATCCACTTGCAGACTTTGTGGCAAAGATGATGGAAGCGGGGGGGGGGGTGGATGTGTTTTTGGAGATCCCAATATTGCCATGCCTCTACTGAAACAGCTCATATTTGAACTGTGTACTAAGGAGCTTAGGCAAGCGATCACCCCCTACAAGAGCAAAGGGTTAGAAGCCTGGATGAAGTTGCAGGGACCTGGGAGGACCACTAACTAATTCAGGCCTAGCAGTGCAATTATACAGATGTCACAAGGAAGAAATGGTCAAATGTGTGGGACTTGTTTTGCATGTGGACAGCCTAGCCACATGATTTTCAAAAATTATTAGGAGATATTCAATGGGTTTGACCCTATTTATCTCTGACCAACAGGCAGCTGCAACCACTCTATGATATTCTGCCAGGTGATTCTGCTCTTGATTATCCCAGACAACTCAGTGGTGCTCCCAGAGCCGTGTTACAACTGGTAGAGCAGGGCATCCAGACTGTGGCCTTTAAACGCCAGTATGAGTCACAACCCATTTTGCTGTATATTCTGCCCACAGAGGCACAGCCTACAGGAGTTCTATGGCAAGGAGCTTCTTTGCTTTGAATACATCCCAAGATTACCCCGGCCAAGACACTTGTGCATTATCCCACTTCAGTGGCACAATTGCCTTTGCTAGGCATTTAACAATGCATACAGTATTTTGGCATCCCACCTAAGGATCTTATAATCCCTTATAATGTGAGACAACTAGAAGTTTTGTCATCTACTATAGATAACTGGGCTATTCTGAGATGCAGTTTTCAAGGTAACTTTCATAGTCATTTCCCTAAGTATCCTATTCTACAGTTGATTATCACTCATCGTGTAGTTTTCCCTCGCACCACTTCAAAGGATCCTTTGCCAGACGCCCCACTTATCTTAACAGATGGTTCCAAGACAGGACAAGGAGCATATGTGGTGGCACGTTTCTCTCAGGTTACCATACAATTTTCCCCTGCATCATCCCAAATTATTGAATTGCAAATTGTGATTACGGTATTTGAGTTGTTTCCAAGGTCTTTTTAATTTGATTTCTGATAGCCAGTATGTTGTTAACATGTTGTTCTGCTTGGAAATAGTGGGTAAAATCAATTCAAAATCTACTATTGAATATCTCGTTTTCACCTTGCAGGACTTGATATTAAAAAGAACTTCACCCTTTTTTTGTACAGCATATCCGTGCCCATACTAACTTACCTGGTCCCCTAGTGGAGGGAAATGATATTGCAGATAAAGCTACCAGGGCTTGCTTGCTTGATTTTTTTTTTTTTGTTTTTTTTTTTTTTTTTTTTTTTTTTTTTTTTGATACATTACCTATTTCATTGGCTCAAGAATTTCATTCACAGTTCCATCTTAATTCCAAGACCCTGTTCTCACACTTTAAGATCATGTGTGATGAGGCATGGGATATTGTAAAAGGGTGCCAGAAGTGTGCCCCTTTGCTACCCCAGATTGGGTTTGGGGTTATCCCATGTGGGTTGCACATTCTACTCCTCTGGCAAGTGCATGCCACTCATTTCCCTGAATTTGGAAAATTAAAGAATCTCCATGTTTCTGTTGATACAGCCTCTGGGATTATTTTTGCATCTCTACATACAGGAGAAAAGGCACATCATGTAATTGCACAATGCTTTGAAGCTTGGGGCACCTGAGGACAGCCCAAAGAATTGAAAACAGATAATGGGTCTGCCTATACTTTTGCTTCTTTTGTGTCCTTCTGCAAAATGAAGGGTGTTCGAGTAACTCACAGATTCCCCTATAATCCTCAAGGACAAGAAATCATTGAGCGTGCTCACCACACCCTCAAAGAGTGTCTAGTTAAACAAAAGGGGGGAATTACCTCCACAGCTTCTTCACCTAGGGAGAGACTGGCTATTGCTCTTTGTACCTTAAATTTTTTAAATGAAGACAAGCATGCTGAGCGTCATGCCAATCCTGATGTTTCTCCCAAAGGCCTGGTTATGTGGAAAGATGTCCTGACTGACAAATGGCAGAGTCCCAATCTGGTGTTAGTTTGGGCAAGAGGGTCTGTTTGTGTGTTTTATCAGGAGCATCGACAGCCACTGTGGGTCCCAGAGAGGTGGACCAGAGTGGTTCAGGATGAGCAGAGCAACAACCCTGTGGATGAGCCTGATGCTGCTGATGCTCCCGGTGGTGAAGACTGAAGATCTGTGATGGGGGCTCTTATCAGTGTTTCTAGGATTATTATGTTTTCAGATGATTATCATTTTCAGGATAACATTGGACATACCAAAGTCCTGCTCTGGCAATTGCCAGCAATCCCTTTAATGTATGGTTGCTGTGTGGTGTTAATGGTAGTTACACAGATTTATCTGCTTTAAGTATGCTATTTGAGAGGGGTTTGGGGTAATGCAAGCTTTCATTGGAATGGGTCTGTGGGATTTGAGACTTCTGTTTCTCAGTTTGTTCCCTGGCCTGTACAGGCCCCCTCAGCTATGACCTTATTCAGGCCTAAAAGGGATTTTGGATCACCGCAGCTGCTTCAAGACTGAAAGTATGGGCTGGACTAGCTGGATTAGCCCTTTGGTTGGTCCTCATAAGCATCGTGGCGTTCTGGTGTATGTGCCATATACAATTTTGACACCCCAGAACTCAAGCTTTAGTGATACAGGCTTTTGCAGCGGTGGAGAGTAGGCAGTCTCTTCAAGTGTGGCTTGGCATGCTAGAGAAGTAGTCAGTGACAGGTAAGACTCCTTGGGCATGTCACCAACATTAGACAGGGATCAAACCAATGCTGTTCACCTCCCAATGACAGGTAAGGGGCACTGCCACAGGGGGCAACCTAGGACAGACATTCTCTAGGCCAAAATTATAAAGAAGGGGGAGATGTGGAGAGTGGGTGTGGCGGCAGTCCAAAGATGGTGCTTGTGATTCCAGCCTAGTCTTGTGACTAGCCTAGCACCTGACTTCCTCCTGTCCCCGAGATTAGCCACTCCCATCATTCGAGCTGCACAGGCTCACCCATGACACGAGATCAGGCCAGATGACGCAGACCTATGAACTGCAGCCACGCAACATGGACTGCGGAGGTGGAGTTGAGAGAGGATAAAAGGAACTGTGCTTGGGGTAGGGGAGAGAGAAAGAGAAACAGAAAGAGAGACAGAAAGGGGAGAGAAAGATTTTCACTTGCATGCTCTAAGGTTCCTGAATAAACTGCTTTGAGAAGAATGCTGTGTCGTTGCTCCTTTTCTGCTGGTCAAAGACGGTAGAGACATCTGGCCTTTGTGGGTACTCATATTTTCATACTCACACACATAGATATAATTAAAAATAATAAAGTTAACTAGCACTGGCAAATGCAATGTCTCAAGAGATGGCTTGCCACAACGCCTGATGGTTTGAGTTAGAACCTTGAACCCAAAGGAGGAATGGAGAAAAGTGGTTTGGTAAATTGTCCCAATGACTTCAATAATGCACCATGCATTTATGTGCCCTGAACAATCATACACACAAAATAAACACACTAATATAAAACATATTTTCACTAATATTAGATTTAGGAAAGCATGTTTCTACAGTTGCTTAAGATTTGTTTTGTGTGTCTGTGTTTGTGCATTTGTACATGAGAGTGACAGTATCTAGAGTTGAAAGACATCGAATTCCCTGGACCTGGAGTCACAGGCAGTAGTGTGCTGTCCTAGGTTAGTACTGGATCTGAACTAAGGTTCTCTGTGAGTGCAGATGGGAATTTTCACAGCTAATCATCTTTCTACCCCATTAATTCTTTATGATTATTTTACTTGCCACTTTTTACTCCACTGGTGGATACATGGGCTGCTGATGAAACTAATTTAATATCTTAAATTTAAATATATATGAATTCCAAATTGAAAACTGTCTCTAATTTATGTTCAAATTCACCAATACAAAAGTCCGTCATTGATGAGAATTGAACATTTTACACTCACCAATTTTAGAAAGATAGTTAATATTGATAAACAAAATCTTCTTTTATTCGAGTTCCTTTACCAAACACTGCCTCATGAACCACTTATTTTACATATTCCATTATTGATTAGTATTGATTATTCTAGTATTTTCTGTAATTGCTGTTAAACAGTACTCAGTAGATTGCCAAGAGTAGAAGGTTCTTAGAATGCATTCCCACTTGACAAGTCTTGCTTTCTTCCTTGATATATCAGAGAAATATTGTGAAGAGAACATTCCTGTGCTTAAGGATTAATGGCTTCCAGTCCATTCGTTTCAATTTGTATATTAAAGTTTTTGATTCACTTTGAATTGTTCTTTGATCAGGATGAGATACAATGGTGTATCTCATTATTATACCCAAAGACCACCTTTTCCTAATTTTTTTTTCTCAAAGAGGCTGTGTATTTGTCTAATATCTGGTTTGGATGACTGTAAAAAAAAAAAAAAAAAAAAAAAAAAAAAAAAACAGCTGGGGATTATTTCTATGTTCCATGACTTCAGTCTCTGTGAGTGCTCTGGGCCAGTACTGGGTTGTTTATTATTTTAATGTAGGGATGACTGGAAGCCCAGCTGTAGGATTTCACCAGGTTTGCCTTATTTATGGGGTGAATTTTGCTATTTTGTTTTTTTTCCTTCTATGTATACCTTTAGTTGACACCCCCCCCCCACGCACACCTCATAATTGTGAATAATGTCACTGAAATTTAGTTGTTTCATTAAATGTGGAAGTCACTATTGGAAATATGCACATCTATTATTATTATTATTTTATTAGATACATTTCAAATGTTATCCCCTTCCCTCCCTCCATTCTAGTTTCCCCTCCCCCTCAACTTGTCTCCATGAAGGTACACCCTCTCCCGTTCACCCTCTCCACCTCAGTGCTTTGACATTCCCCTACATTGGGAAAACACATCCTCACTGGACCAAAGATCTCTTCTCACATTGATGCCAGACACTGCTATCCTCTGTTACATACGCAACTGGAGCCATGGTCTCTCCATGAGTGCTCAGTGGTTGGTGTTTTAGTTCATGGGAGTTGTGGAGGGTTTGGTTGGTTGATAATGTTCTTCCCATGAGATTGCAAACACTTTCAGATCCTTCAGTCCTTTCTCTAGCACCTTCATTGGGGTCCCCTTGTTCAGTCCAATGGTTAGCTGCAAGTATGCTCAGCTGTATCTGTATGACTCTGGCAGAGCCTCTGAGGAGACAGTCCATATCTGGTTACTGCCAGTAAGTACTTCTAGCAACACTTTTTAAGTTGTGTTATAAGTTGCACACAGGAAGTCTCTACCGTGTGACTTCATTTTTTTTCTTCATTGTATTCAGAGGTCTTCTTCTTCCTAGTTGCTTATTCCCGATATTCTTGATATTTTTCTGACTATTATTGATAGGTTTTTTTTTTTTTTTGGAAAATCCATTATTGGTACACAGAAGAGCTACAGGAAACACAGAAGATTTTCTCAATATTCACATGATATTCACTATTTTTTGCAACTTCAAAAAATCTCACTCAGGCAGGGAATTGAAATTTAAGGTCCTATTTGGTGTTCTGCATGATTCTAGTACATGAGTAGATGTGATTTTCCTGAGTTTGTGGAAATTTTCTTCTATGGTATTATTGAAAATATTATTTGGCCTAAGATATTGATCTAAGATTCTTTTCCATATTTTTTTCTAAAATTTGAAGATGTGGCTTGATCATGCAATTCCTATGGTTTTATCTCTTACCTCATATTATTTATGTTTTAAAAGGTTTATACTTTGTCTTTGAGTCTCTCTATTTTATCCCCTGCTTGATTCATACTACCTTTCAGTCTCTTTTTGCGTTCTTTAGTCAGGTTACTGAGTTGTTCACTTATTTTTATTTCTGCTTGAATTATCTTCAGTTTGTTTATCTTTTTATTGAATTTGATTTTCAATTTCTGTATTGTCTTTGTAACTCATTAAGTTATATGCTTGCATTATCTTGAACGTCATTTACAGTTCCCTCTATGGTTTCAGTCTTTTTAAACTAATTGGGCGAGCTCTTTGTGTCTTACATAAAATTTTTTGAGTTCTTTGAAGAAATTTAGATTGTTATTTTGAATTATTTGTCTTGGGTTCATCTAGGTAATGCTCACTGGAGAATATGAGAGCCAGTACATTACAGCAGGGAATACTATATTGATTTATATTATTTCTTGTACTTTTGCTGTAATACCTGGGGTGGCAGTTTGGATGTGCATGGCTTATTGAGTGCTACTGTTAGGAGATGTGGCCTTATTGCAGTATGTCACCGTTGAGGTGGGCTTTGAAGGTCTCTTTTGAAAGCTGCCTGGATTGTCAGTCTTCTCCTGGTTGTCATGGATGAAGATGTGGAACTCTCAGCCCCTTCTCCAGCACCACATCTGCCTCAACCCTGCCATGCTTCCTGCCTTGATGATAATATACTAAACATCTGAACCCATAAGCCAACCTCAATTAAATTTTGTCCTTTATAAGAGTTGTCTTGATCATGATGTCTATTCACAGCGATGGAAACCCTAACTAAGCTATTTGGGCATGTGAACTTCTTTTGCTTGTTTTGAGTCTTACATAAGAACCTGGGGCAGAGCACAGGGTGTATGGTCCTAGGGGAGCCTAAAAGGTGGATATGGCATGAGTTGGATGAAGACAGTTGTACAGGTAAGGCTGCACAGGGACACAGAATGCAAATTCTGGAAGTTGGAAGTTGTACGATCAGGGCTGGTTGGACTTGGGCACTGACTGTGATCTGTGTTATAACTGGGGATTAGAGATAGTGTATGGATCAAAGGCTCAGGCAGACTCACTAAGCTAGCCCCTGGTATAAGACATGAAGGAGCTGGCTTAGCAGACAGGTTGCAAACCCTAATTAATTTTCAATGAGTTGTCTCAGATGCATTTGAATAGAAAGATCTCTAACAGTTCTTCTCATAAATGTGTGCGCCTAAGATCAATGGTTTTGGCAAACTGTATTTTCATTTCTGTGTGATCTTTAACTACTAAATTTCATCAATAGCTCACTGAACAGTCTTTGGTACTTTGTTCAGTCTCCAGGTAATTAGAAATTTTCTATAATTTTACTACAGTTTGTTTCAAATTATTTTCAGTCATCATGACTCATTAAGATACAAGAAGATATTGTGATAGTTTAGTTTGTTAACCCCTTCACTCTTATCTAAAAATGTGACTTATTTCATAGAATGGTCAACAGATATCTGAATGGAGTATATGTTCTGGATCTGTTAGGTGGAATATCCACTAGCTATCTTTTCATTCCACCATTTTTTAAAACTAGAAATTATCTGCATTTACATAACAGATATTATCCCTTTCCAACAATCCCATCCCCCTCTTCCTCCTATTGCCTCCATGAAGGTGCTCCCAACCACCCTCTCCCACCTCAGAACTTGGCATCCCCCTATACTGGGAAAAAAGAGCCTTCGCTGGACCAAAGGTCTCTCCTCCCACTGATGTCAGAAAATGCTATCCTCTGCTGCATATGCACCTGGGGCCATGGGTCTTTCCATGCAAACTTATGGTTGGTGTTTTGCTCCCTGGGAGCTGAGGTATATTTGGTTAGTTGATCATTTTGTTCTTTCCATGGGGTTGCAGACCCTTTCAGCTCCTTTAGTCCTTTCTCTATTTCCTTCATTGTGGGACCCATGTTCAGTCTGATGGTTATCTGCAAGCATCCTCCTCTGTATCAGTATGGCTTTGACAGAGCCTCTGAGGAGGCATCCATATTAGGTTTGTGCCAGTAAGCACTACTTGGCATCAGCAATATTGATTGGGTTTATTGGGCACATATGGGGTGTATCCTCAGATGAGGCAGTCTCGGGATGATCTTTTCTCCAATCCCTGTTCCTCTATTTGTCCCTATATTTTTTCCAATGAATATTATGTTCTTCCTTCTCAAAAAAACTGAGGCATTCACTTTCTGGCTTTCTTTCTCTTTGAACTTCATAAGTTCTGTGAATTGTTTCTTGTGTGTTCTGAGTTTTTGGGGCTAGGGTCCACTTATAAGTGAGTACATACCATGAGTGATCTTCTGTGACTGGATTACAGCAATTAGCATGATAGCTTCAAGTTCCATCTATGTGCATAAAAATTTCATGAAGTCATTGTTTTTGATAGCTGAGTAGTACTCCATTTTGTAAATGTACCACAATTTCTGTATCCATTCCCGTTAAAGGACATCTGGCTTAAATCCAGCTATTGACTTATAAATATGGCTGATATGTACATGGTTGTGCATATATCCTTGTTAGCTTGTTAGATGTTGGAGCCACATTTGGGTATATTCCCAGAAGTGGTATAGCTGGGTCTTCATGTAGTATTATGTCCAATTTCCTGAGGAACTGCCAGAGTAATTTCCTGAGTGGTTGTACCAGTTTACAGTCCCATCAACAGTGAAGGGGTTTCCTCTTTCGCCACATTCTTGCCAGCCTCTGCTGACACCTGAGTTTTTGATCTTAGCCATTCTGAGTGGTATGAGGTGGAATCCCAGGATTATTATTTTTTATTTGTATTTCCCTGATGACTAGAGATGTTGCACATTTCTTTAGGTGCTTCTCAGCTATTCAATACTTCATAGTTGAGAAATCATTGTATAGCTCTGTACCTCATTTTTTTAGTAGGAATATTTGATTCTCTAGAGTCTAACTTCTTGAGTTCTTTGTACATATTGGATATTAGCCCTCTATCAGATTTAAGATTGGTAAAGTTCTTTTTCCAATATTTTGGTTGCCATTTTGCCCTTTTGACAGTTTCCTTGACCTTACAGAAGATTTGCAATTTCATCAGGTCCCACTTGTTGATTCTTACTCTTGAAATATAAGCTATTGGTGTTCTTGATGAAATTTCCCCCTGTGCCCATATGTTCTAAGCTCTTCCCCACTTTCTGTTCTATTAGTTTCAGTGTACCTGATTTTATGTGGAGGTGTTTGATCCACTTGCACTTGAGCTTTATACAAGGTAATAAGCAGGCTTGATCTGCATTTTTCTGCGTGCTGACTGCCAGTTGAACCAGCACAATTTGTTGAAGAGGCTGTCCTTTTTCCATTGAATGTTTTTATCATTTTTGTCAAAAATCAAGTGACCTTAGGTGTAAGGGTTCATTTCTGGGTCTTCAATTCTATTCCACTCATATACCTACCAGTCTCTGTACTGATACTATGTAGGATTTTTTTTCTTCTTTTTTTAATCACAATTGATCTGTAATATGGCTTGAGGGGTCAGGGATGGTGATTCACCCAGAACGTTTTTTTTTTTTTGTTGTTGTTTGTTTGTTTTTTGGGTTTTTTTGCTTGTTTTGTTGTTGTTGTTGTTTATTTTATTTTATCTTATTTTTGTTAAGAATTGTTTTGCTATTCTGGGTTTTTTAGCTTTGGGTGCAGATGAAGGCTTGTGGGCTCTGTAGGGAGACTGTGCCTGTGTTTTCCTTGGCTCCTCAGTTCACTGCAGGCAGGCCATGAGTCTTGATGGCATTGTGCCTTATCTGCCTGAGTTGTCATTTAATTTCATTAATTCTTTTTCTGTTGGTGATTTTCTGACTGACCAACTACTCCCTGTAGTGAACATCATGGTAGCTTCTCTGTTTGAGTTTCCTCAGTACTAGAATTTTAAGGTTCTGACACCACGCTTGGTCATTTCTTTGTTGTGTATCAAAGTTTAACCTTAAAATTTTTTGATTGAATACTTTTTCTGGATGACCAAATTTTTTAATAATAATTTGGTATTGGTATCAGCAATTCTTTTTTAACTTTATTTTAAAAAAAAAAGATAAAAGAAAAACAATTTAAACATTTTTTGCATAAATGTATACAAATACAATTGTGTCAGTGCTTGGCTTTTTTTTTTTTTTAAAGGTTTGATACTGTGCATTAAGGACTTACTAGTTACAATGAGCAAAAAGTACATGTAAAACAGGATGTAACCCAGAATTAGTCAAAGTTGTCAACCTTTTCTTGGTGTGTAAGGATTGAGCATGACATTTTTTTTTTGTTTGTTTGTTTTCTTTTCTTTTTTTCTTGAACTTCACACAGTCTGTGAGTTGTTTCTGGGGCAGTCTGAGCCTCTGGGGTTAGCATCCCACTATCAGTGACTGCATATTATGTCTGCTCTTTTGTGACTGGGTTATCTCACTCAGAATGATATTCTCTAGATGCAACCATTTTCTTAAGAATTTGGTTAAGTCATTGTTTGTGATGGCTGAGTAGTACTCCATAGTATAAATGTACCACAATTTTTGTATCCTTTCATCTACTGAAGGACATCTTGCTTCTTTCCAGCTTCTAACTATTATAAATAGAGCTGCTATGAAAATTGTGGTGCATGTATCTTTGTTGTATATTAAAGTGTCTCTGGGGTGTATGCCCAGAAGTGGAATAGCTGGGTCTTCAGGTAGTACTATGTCCAATTTTCTGAGGAATCACCAGACTAATTTCCAGAGTGTTGTATCAGTTTACAACCCCACCAACAGTGGAGAAGTGTTCCTCTTTCTCCACAACTTCGCCAGCATCTGCTGTCATCTGAGTTTTGGATCATGGCCAATCTGACTGGTATGAGGTGGAATCTCAGGGTTGTTTTGATGTGCATTTCCCTGATGGCTAAGGATGTTGAGCGCTTCCTTAGATGTTTCTCAGCCATTCGATATTCCCCAATTGAGAATGTTTTGTTTAGCTCTGTACCCCATTTTTAATAGGGTTGTTTAATTCTCTGGTGTCTAGTTTTTGAGTTCTTTGTATACCTTGGACATTAGGCCTCTATCTGATGGGGAGTTGATAAAGATCTTTTCCCATTCGGTTGGCTGCCGTTTTGTTTTCTTGAAAATTTCCTTAGCCTTTCAGAAACTTTGAAATCTTATTAAGTCCCATTTGTTAATATTTGACCATAGAGCTTGAGCCATTGGTGTTTTGTTGGTATCAGCAATTATTAATCTCTATTTTCTCCCTTTTCTCTTGTGAAAAGTGACTATTGTTTTATTAAATTAAATATGGAAATTCATAGACTACAAGTTATTAAATAATTATATATTGTTGATATATTTTTACTTTAATATATACAGTGTGTTCTATTATGTTTGGCTAAATTTGGCTTGTAATCTATTTTATGAGGTATAAGTGTAGCTGCTTCTTTTGCAGTTATTTGGTAACTGCTTATATCTCTTCAATTTCTGCTGTGCTTGGTCAACAAATTATTTTTCTTGCATACAGTGATAGACTAGATAATATTTTAATGCAAATAGCTGCTGGCATCTTTTAATGAGGACATCTTTCAGTTTGAGGTCAAGACTGAGAAGTATTTGCTGATTCCAATAATTACTAGTCATTTAAGTATTCTTTCTTCTTCTGTCTCTCATTCATTTTGTAAGTTTATTAGCTGACAAATTATGGCATTTATCTTTCTTATTATTTACTAATTTATCTAATATTCTCACAAAACTTGTTATTTATGGTATCTTTTGTTTGTAGCTTTATCTTTCCCTTTACTGTTTTGAGTTTTCTTTTTGATACATTCTTTAATGTTTATCAGTGATCATTAAATAATTTAGTTTGTTTTTACTAAGTAATATCTATATTCCTAATCAGTTTGTAAGATAATTTTGCTGGGTAGAGCAATTTAGGGGTAGTAAAATAAATACAAAAACAGTGAATTTGTGAGTCAGCTTTTCGAATGCCCCATGATAATTATCTCTGTAACTTTCTCAGTTTTAGTACTTCTCTTTTGTATATGGTCTTTTGGTTTGTTTTCTTCTCTTCATTGTTAACTTTTTGTACCTCTTTTGTTTTTTTTTTTAATTTAGTAGCATTATTCTCCCATTTCAAAACCAATGTAAATAACTATACCTCTCATGCAGGTATTGTGTTAAGTTTCTTCCTGTGGGAACTTGAATCATATCAGCATAAGACCAATCTTTCAATTACATGTTTATTATTGGTTATTACTTATTTCATTAACAAATTCAAAATTGAACATTTAAAAACATCAGTTAAGGAAGCAATAAATTGTTTGAAAAAAATGAAAATGTTTCTCTGTGTCTGTCTCATTCTATTTCTTTGTCTTTCTCTCCTTGTTTTTGTCTCTGTCTGTGTCTCTGTCTGTCTGTCTCTCTGGGGTTTGTGTGTGTATGTGTGCATGTATGTATGTATGTATGTCTGTGTGTCTGTTTGTGTGTGATTGAGTACCACATGTGTGAGAGTGTCTCCAAAGTTCAGTGAGGGCATTGGTTGAAGCTGCAGTGAGTCACCCATTGTAGGAATTGTGCATTAAACTCCAGTACTCTTGAAGAATAGCAATTACTCTGAGACAAGAAAACAGTATCTTCAGTTCATCTATAGTTGATATAAAAACATCAATTTTGTTTCATGTCTATGTTTGTGTTCATGTGTGCATATATGTATAGCTTGATCATACTGGTTACAATGGAGGGTAAATCAGGGTATCAGATCCTGTAGAGCTGGACCGTGGATGGCTGTGTGTTCCTAGGTGTGAGTGAACAGCAAATGTGATTATCCATTAAGTCATCTCTCCAGACTCCTGCCTTTGGTTCACAGAACCCTCTATATGCTAATATGTAATGCATTCTGTTTTCAGTAAGGAGCTTAGTTTTGTTTTGTTACTTGATTTTTGCCTAGGACTCAAGAGACAAGATTGTTTCCATGTATACAAAAGGGAAATGTGTATGCAAGACTCTAACTGAGAGGAAAGTCTAATGTCCTTGACAAGAAAGATTTGACAAGGAGAGGTGCTTTCTTATTTTTGTGTGTGAATCTGAATATAAGGGTGTTGTGCCAGTAAGTAACAGCTGAAACTGAAAGAGGCATTGTGGAGAAGAAAGTACTCATGCTAACGCTGCACCCCAAAAGTGTATTTCAGTTTGTGAGGGTTTTTACTTTTTCCTTTGCTACTGTGAAATTTTTCCCAACAGAGCAAAAGAACATGCAATGGAGATATGCCCTTGTCTTCCAGTTGCAATCCCTAGTTTCTTAATCTACAATCTGAAAGAATGAGACACATACACACACATACAACACACACACACACACACACACACACACACACACAGCATACAATTACTATAATAAAGAAACGTGAAACAAATTAAAAAGCAAAGTCTCATTTTACCTGCTGCTTTTGATTGGTCTAGTCCAGGATTAGGCCACCAGGATTAGGGTTCCTAAAGAGGACAGTCTTCAATGTCATTTCAAGACACTACATATTCTGGGCTAAAAAAGCAAAAGAGAAAAAAAGCAAGACAGAGGTCTCAGTACATTGTTTGGACAAGCTTGCCATGACTTTCAACCTCACACTGAAATCC
Organism: Micromys minutus; assembly: GCF_963924665.1. NCBI lineage: Eukaryota > Metazoa > Chordata > Mammalia > Rodentia > Muridae > Micromys > Micromys minutus. Next base: position 70,797,819 of record NC_137977.1, on the reverse strand, counting down.
TTCTAAAAACTCCCTTGGGTAGCACCATGCAGAGGACCTATATTGAACTTGCCAGTATTTGTGGGACTTCGAATCATTGTTATTAGAACTGAGGTGTGTAAAACCGATGCATGGATGTCTAATCATTTGTCTTTATTTCATCTTTTCCTTGTTTCTAAGAAGACACATACTTTTTATTATATATCTTTTGATGTGCAGTGATGAGTGGGAAAGCCATTGCTTTTGCTTTCGCTGATTTACTTGAGAGGAAATCTTGCTTTCCCAGGTGGCCGGTGAAGATGGCAGAGAGGCAGGTTCTAATACTGGATGGCCAAGGCCATCTTCTGGGCTTCCTGGCGGCCACTGTGCCCAAGCAGATACTGCTGTCCCGGAAGGTGGTGGTTGTACGCTGTGAGGGCATCAATATTTCTTGAAATTTCTATCTACAGAATCAAGTTAAAGCATCTGGCCTTTCTCAGAAAGCAAATGAACACCAACCCGGTCGAGGTCCCTACCACTTTCGAGCATCATTTTTTTGGCGCCCTGTGCAAGGCAGGCTGCCCCACAAGACCAAGGGAGGCCAGGCTGCCCTGGAGCTCCTCAGGGTGTTGGGTGGGATCCCTGCACCCTACAACATAAAAAAGTAGATGGTGGTCCCTGCCACCCCCAAAGTTGTGCGGCTGAAGCCTACCAGAAAGTTTGCTTACTTGGGTTGTTTGTCCCATGTGGAAGTTCCAGGCAGTGACTGCCACTCTGGAGGAGAAACAGAAGGAAAAGGCCAAGATCCACTATCAGAAGAAGAAGCAGCTCTTGAAGCTATGGAAACAGGCAGAAAAAAATGTGGAGAAGAAAATCTGCATGTTCACAGAGGTCCTCAAGACCAATGGACTCCTGGCATGAACCCATTAACGACTGTATCTTGCTTGCCTGGCCTATCTTTCCTCGGCCTCTGACCAGGAAAGTGGGGGCCAAAGGTTCCTTAGTCACTGCTCCTGGGGGTGCATTTAGACAGCTGAGAGCTCACTACCTGCTGGAGTTTTATTGAGGCGTTAACCAAAGAATGAGCTTCAGTGTTCAAAATAAGAGGCGGGGGCTGCCCCTTCAACTGTCCACACCGTACTCCACAGCTGTGAACATGACAGCCACACACACAGGCTGCGACTCAGCAGTGCACACTGAAGATGCTGACCTAGCAAAGCAAGCACAGGCGCTGCCTTTGCTGCTTCCCAACAGACCACAGGCAATATTTTTCTGGAGGGCTCTATGTGCTAATAAATTATTTGACTTAAAAAAAGAGAAAATCTTTTAATTAGCATTCTCCTTAACTTTTATAGCATAAGGAGACACTTTCAATTACTTTAAATATATATATCGGTAAACACAGTTCCATACCCCATTATTTGTGAACTGCTTTGCATAAATTTCAAATTAATTGTATATTTTATTATTTAATTAATTTATTGACATTATATATAATATCAGGAAGTTATAGTGAACATATTTATATACTGTGATCTTACAGTGATACTATGTTTTTTTATGATTAAACAAGTGGTTTTTTTTTTTTTTTTTTTTTTACTTTTTTCCAAATTAATAATTCCTTTCAGTAGGTATGAAAGCATATTTTAGTTGCACATACAATTGCAGGGATGATGTTTGGGTGTGTTCAAAGTAGAGAAGGATGCCCAATGTAAAAATTCTGAATCCGGAAAAAAGTCCACTAATTTCTAGCTTAAAATAATTACATTCAAGGGTGATACACATGTCCCTTTTACTAAAATTCTTAGTATCCAATCTATAATTCACAACAGCAAATGGAAATGGAATAAATATAGATAAGAATTAGAGATAATTCTCTTTCTTATCTCTGAATCTACAAAATACATTCATGGCAATAATGATTAATTTAGGAAATGCAGTAAACAGACATGCAGTCTTTTGAGTGGTGTCTGACTATTTTGACCCAAACAACTGTAGGAATTAAAAAAATACATTCTTATATGCTTTTTACTAAAATTAATATGACAAAGCTATTCTTGTTAGCTTCACTGATTCAAAAAGCTGATGTGGTCAATAAAAGCAATCAATTCAGCTGTTGACTTAAGTACTTCAGGTGTCAGCAGACCTAGGGATGCCCCAGGTCCCTACGGTCATCTTTCTTCTCTACTTCCTTCAGGAATGCTTCAAGGTTATTTGCAAATCGATTTTGATTCATTTTTAACATTTTCTAAAGTCAGGGAACCACCAAAAACATGAAAACTAATTCAGCCATTGATAACTGTATTCCAGAGTATTCAACACCATATGGAATCTGAGATTTTTCTTAAGACAAATATAAATGTGCACAAAAAACATGCCCCAAAACAAAGCAAGTGGCATATAGAGTCAACTAGAGAACGTCAAGACCAATCAAAATGCAGTTGTGTATCCTACTCAGAATGGCTCAGGGAACACTGAGGAAAATCAGACCACTATAAGTGTCATGCCACATGCTGTGAATTCTAGGTCCTGGTAACAACAAAACTACACCTGTAAACTCTCACCAACATGACAGCCCAAACGTGAGTCAAACAAAAATGACACCTGGCTATTCGGAAGGAGGAGCCAGAATATGTTCTTAACTATATAAAGAACTACATAAAGACAAGTGAAGAAAGCTGTAAACAGGAAAGACTGCTCTCCCCAGTGAAGAACCCATCAACTGGTTCTCTAGTGCCAGTCGGGTCCTGAAAATATGTGTATATTTTCCAGTATACTCAGTGAAAAGGTTATATTTAGGAAGCTGTATGTATACACACACACACACACACACACACACACACATTTCTGAAAATATATATATACACAAAGATCAGGAAAAGACTTAGCAGATCATATTTAATGTGTGACTGTGTGCGTGTGTGTGCGTGCGTGCGTACGTGTGTGTGTATGTGTGTGTGTGTGTGTGTGTGTGTGTGATAGATTACAAGAAAAAAGAGCATAGATTTAAGGAGAGTAGCAATGATATATGAAGTAATTTGAAAAGAGGAAATAAAGGGGAGATATGCTGTGCTATTATAATCTCAAAATTTAAGACAATTCAAATAAAATATAACATAAAACTTTTGTGAAATTAAAAAAAGTAGTAGTAGTAATAGAAGCATCTAAATAAGCAAAGACATTATATTTTAAAGGATGTCTTAAATTCATAGCTTTGGCTAAACAGTAACAAAATACTAACTAGAAGTAATAAAAACTAATAACAGAAAGTATATAGCACATAATATATATATATATATATATATACATATATATATATATATATATATATATATATATATATGGATAGATAGATAGATATAGATATTTAATGCCATTTCCCACTTAAAATCAGAATCTAGAAATGTGAGTTCAGCCCTGAGTTGATTGTATGACTTTTTGAAGAATGAAAACTAAAATAGTATTATTTATGTGTATGCTTTCAGGAATAACAAATTGATATTGGCTAACCAATAGGTATGTCCTGATCTCAGAAAGAATATTTCCCACTATTGTACCCCCTCCATTTTTTTGTTGCCTGTAGGTTTTTGTGTAGGGTCAAAGATATAGGGTCTTTACCAGGATCTCCTTTAATATATCTGTGGTCCTTGTACAGTTCAAGTAGTCATGTTGGTGACACTCTATAGGTGTAGTTTTCAACAGCTCTAGGAGACACAATCTCATAGCAAATTCCCAGTTTCTCTAGGTATTATAGCTTTCAACTCCCAAATCCAAAATAAACCCTAAGCCTCAGGTGTGTGTGTTGCATTGTGGATGCATTTGTTAAGACTTGGATTCACACAGATTTACTTGAAAAGACCAAGAATGTGTGCATGTGTACATGTGTACTTGTGTGTGTGTGTGTTTTTTCTTGTGTGTCCCTGTGCTTGTGAGCTTGTGTAAATTTCTCTTTTTTGTAAAAGAAAAGAAAACAGTGCAATCATATTATAGTTTTAAAAATAAAACAAAATAAAATTAGAATTTTCAAGCTTTGAATTTAATTGTTCATTTTTTGAAATGATTTTTACATTATAGTCATTGCCCCCTTTCAGTTAGCCTCCTACAATTCTTCATCCCATTTCCCCACTCCTCCCCAACAAGGCTCTTCCCTGCTCCAGGATTAAGCACATCTTCTCCCACTGAGGCAGGACCAGGCAGACCTCTGCCATATATGTGTCAGGGGCCCGAACTGGCCTATATATGCTCCTAGTTGGTGACTCAGTCTCTGGGAGCTCCATGGGGTCTAGATTAGTTGGGACTGCTGATCTTCCTAGGGGGTTTCTCTCCTCTTCAGCTTCTTAAATAGTTCCCCTAATTCAAACTCAGGTGTTCCAGGTTTCTATTCAACAGTTGGCTGTTTTTCAATGGCTGATTGTAAGTCAGGCAACTACTGGTAGGGGCTCTCAGAGGACAGCCAAGCCTGGCTGCCATCTCTAAGCACATAATAGCATCAGTAAGGGTGCCAGGCATTGGGGTTCACCCTATGAGGTGGATCTCAAGTTGGGCCAGTCATTGTACAGCCTCTACTTAAGTCTCTTCTCCAGTTTTGTCCCTGCAGATCTCTTAGACCGGAACAAATCTGGGTCAGAAATATTTACTGTGTGTTGGAAACCCTATCCCTCACTCCACTTGAGGCCCTGTCTGTCTACTGGTGGACTCTTCAAGTTCCCTCTCCCCAATGTTAGACATTTTGGCTAATGTCAATCCCATTCATTATGGGGAGTCTCTCACCTTGGTCTCTGGAACTTTCTAGAAGGTTTGTCCCCATCTCACACCCCTGAGACTGCTTATTTTCATCTATTCTCCTGGCCCTCTGGACTCTTCTGTTCTGCCCTCCACCAAACGACCACAACTGAACCTGTTCTCCCTTCACCCTGCCCTCTCCCAGTCAAGTCCATCCTTCCCTCTACCTCTTGATTCTTTTCTTCCCCCTTCTAAGTTGGATAGAAGCATTCTCACTTGGGCCTTTCTGCTTGTTACACTTTCTAAGCTTTGTGGGTTGTATCTTAGGTATTCTGTATATTTTGGCTAATATCCACATCGGTGAGTACATAGAAAGCATTTCTTTTGGGCCTGAGTTACCTTACTCAGGAGGATATTTTCTATTTCTAACAATTTGCTTACAAAATTCATGATGTCTTCCGTTTTAGTAGCTGAACAATATTCCATTGTGTAAATGAACCTCATTTCCTATATCTGAATTATTTATTACAGTTAAAAACTGCTTATATTTTAAAAGTTCACAACAATAACTAAGTTAATAAAAATAAATACAATGGACCAAGTAATATTAAGATGCTTTATTTGAACATTAGTTCAATTCTCAACCTTTTCTCTATTTTGTCTTTCACGGTGTTTTCTCTCCCCTAATATTGCTGTCAGTTAGCTTTGTCTTTCCTGTTTCTCTTTTAAACATAAATGCTTTTTAGATTTATTCAATATCTCACAATGTTTACAAGTTCCCCCTTTAGATGTACTTATACCATTTGCATACCTGTTGCAAAAAAGGAAGAGAAAGCTACAGTGTTTTCCCTGGAAGAAGTTATGGGTGGTTTTGAGCCACCACTGGGTACTAAGAAGAACCAGAGGTGATGCTCTGTATGAGCAATGAGTGCTCTTATCTGCTGACTCACCTCTCTTGCTCCCCTCTCCTCTTACTTTATTTCTATTTTCGTTTTTCTAAACTTCCTTTAATGTAAGCATTTTGTATACTAGCTTCTGTTACTTTCATACTGATGAACAAAAATATGGTATTTGATCAGTTCATGCTTCATTCTGTGACAATGATTGTTACTACCGTGATGTTATGACATAAGTAAGAAGAATGTAAGGTTTTCTACCATTTTATGATCATATTGAGAGATCTTAAGTTATAAAATTCTAAATAATAGACTTGATTCATGGGTATAAAGAAGTTATCTCTGTTTCTGATAATATGGAATGTACCAGTCAAGCTCTTAGAAAATACATTTCACAAATACAAATTTCAAGTAAGAATACTTTAGGTGTGGAGTTGTGTAACACACATCTCACCCTATCTTTGACACAGTTCCCTTGTTTCTGCTTAACTATATATCTTTTTCATTTCTTTTTTTATTTTATAAACTTCCTATGATGTAATTTGCTCTACTCTTGGACATGGAAGTTAATACTAATTCCATTAGTTTCAATCATACCTTTCAAGTTACTGGAAAAATAAAAATTAACAACATTTAAACATACATGAAAAGTCAAGACATGTATGGTGTGTGATATGTTAACAAATTTCTGCTTATACTAGATAGAATAAGGACAAGAGCAGAGATTTAAATGGCTGTAAATAAGCCCTACTAAGTTAGACTGAGTTTATTGGAGTTGCTTACAGGACATTGAAAAGTACAATTATTGTTATATCCAACTCAAAACCTGCATTTGTCTGAGTGCCAGTAAGTGAAAGCTGCAATCCTGGATCATTGCGCAGTGTGTAAAGCACATGAACACTCAGAGAGTATTTCATCCTCAGCAGTCCTTAATGCCTATAGAACCTTGGGTGTGTGTGCAAGTGCATGTGTCACAGATAAGAGACTTATGAGTCTGGAAAGTTTCAGAGAATTCCCTGAGTCATGTGAGTTGCGTATTTCTATTTTCTTAAGGATCCTTCTTCCATCTTTGTGAATATTAAGAAAAAAGCCTTTTTTTTTCCCTTAATGATAGAATAAGTGCACTTCGGGTAAGTAACTGGGCAATTTTACATTTTATATAAATCTGTTTGTAAAAACAGTTTTTTATAATTTAAAGAGCACAGGGATAATTATTTCTCTATTTTAAACATAAAGTAAAAATATATCAATGCTAAAATATGTACACAGTCCATTTTCTATATACTAGTTGTTGGGGAAAATGCTCAGTGTGACCATCCCCATTTTAAACGGCTTTGTCAGTCATCAGAACTAGGCTAGCACATCTAAGAAGCAGACCTTTCCCCTGAAAATGCTTCTGAATCTCCTCTATGTTACATTTTCATTAAGATTATGGAAGGAAGTCAATCATTCTTTTTCACAGGTAAATCAATTAATGAAGTGTAATGATAGAGAGACACCATTCCATCTTCCTGAGAACTTTATCAACTCATCTTTTAGTTTTTGGTGCAAAAATAATGCATACATAACTTGACCCTATATGAGTTTGGAACACACAAAAGAAAATTACTGTGGCTGAAAAGAGACAGTACGTATTTCATTATTGTTATTACTGTTTCATGGATGAGTTGCTGGTACTCCTTCACACAGCATACATTTTCTTTTGGTGTTTTTATTGATCTAACACTTTCTCCTTTGTTATTTTTTGTTTTTTCCCTGAACCATTCTATCCACCTATATCTCACACATTTTCATAAACATTTTGTACAACCAAGTCTGTGTGGATTTTTTTTATATCTCCCTATTTGAGTTCATATATCAGAACTGTTCATGTTCTTGTAAGCAAGTATAGGGAATGTAGATAATTTCTTCAGTTACATTGAAAATGATTGCCATAAACAAGGTCACTTTTTAAAAAAAAAAAAATCCACATATCTTATGCATTATTTGGAAGTAACCAGTTGAATATCCTGCCCAAGAGAAAACATTTTAGTGCTTTTATCAATATATGGAAGGAGAAGATTACCATGCTGTGCACTTCTGTTTTATGTATCCCTCAGCACAAAGGAAACTTTTATGATGTTTTCCCATTAATGTGTTTGGTTTAGGAGTGCTTTAGTTCAACAACCATTTTTCTTTCTTTTTGATTCATGGATTCTCTAAGGCCCTTGCTTCTTAATGCAAGGTGTATTGATATACTGATTTAATATAGTAACAGTCCTCATTGAGATATAGCTCTGTAATGCCACTGGGAACAGCAAGAGAGCTAAGATGCCTGCAATATTAAAATCAATTAAAATAAAAAAACTGTTAAATTGCCTTATATGATGGAATCAATTCGTTGAGTTGGCTATAGAGCAATTAAAGAAGAAAATGAATTGGATTTTTGTGTTTCTCTTAATTTCTTATCTGAGGATATGGCTCCAATACTTAACATGTTATCTGTGTCTCCTACAGATGACCTAGCTAAACTTGCCTCAAGAGGGATTCCTTAGTCTTCCACATCTCTGTGTGGTTACACCTCTTGAGATTTGAAAATTTTACCTGTCTAGGTTAGACTCTAGTACTTTTGTAGTATATGGAAACATTTAAAAGGGGACACTTAAAAGCGCTGGAGCACAGTGGAATGCAGCAAGAAACAGCAATTTCCCCTCCTTTCATTGTTAATTAATTTACTTTAAATCTTGAAGAAGTAGGTGAAGAAACAACCCAATTCTTTAAAAACATAAAAATGTTTGAAGTTGTTAGTATTTTTAGTAAAAATTTACACACATTACCTATTAGTGTGAGTAGTGGCAGTTAGGAAATAATATGATGGAATATTACCTTTTTTAGAATTTTTAAAATTATGTTGTGTGATATGTCAGTTAATAACAAATACTGAAAAGCTTTATCACCAGAAAAAAATGAAAGTATGGTTAGAAATGGTATAGAAGTCTATACAGTTAAAAATGTGGTCATTGAGTGGGCAGAAAAATTTTATAGTCTAGGAATAAGCTAATTTTTGTAAAATTTCATGGTGGTGTATGAAAAATTACAGTAGAAAAAATATGCAGAATACATTTTAATATTTATTTGAAGAAGAGAATCAGTTACTTGTGGATAATTATAATTGCAGAAAGCCTGAATTATTCGTGGGAAAAAATGCCAGGTGGATAGGTATGCCAACTGCAGCTAAGAATGGTTCCTCTTATTTGTCTGCTCATCGTCTAAAATGATTTCCTCTAGTTGAAGTTAAACAAAAAATCAAAACCTAGAAACACTTTTAATCTCACATTTTGTTTCTATTCCTAAACTGTACACATAGAAAATGGCACTGTTACACGCATTCTAGTATATTGCCAACACAAAATAAACTCAGAAGTATTTTTGGAAGATTTTTTTTTTTTGTCTTTTGATGATTTGGTAGTACTATGTCCAATTTTCTGAGGAACCGTCAGACTGATTTTCAGAGTGCTTGTACCAGCTTACAATCCCAACAACAGTGGAGGTGTGTTCCTCTTTCTCCACATCCTTCCCCAGTGTCTGCTGTCACCTGAGATATTGATCTTAGCCATTCTCACTGGTTTGAGGTGGAATCTTAAGGTTGTTTTGATTTGCATTTCCCTGATGATTAGGGATGTTGAGAATTTCTTTAGGTGCTTCTCAGCCATTCAATATTTCTCAGTTGAGAAGTGTTTGTTTAGCTCTGTACCTCATTTTTAAATAGGATTATTTGGTTCTCTAGAGTCTAACTTCTTGAATTCTTTGTATATACTGGATACTATCCTATCAAATGTAGAATTGGTAAAGATCTTTTCCCAACTTTTGGTTGCCATTTTGTCCTTTTGACAGTGTCCTTGGCCTTATAGAAACTTTGCAATTTCATGAGGTTCCCATTTATCGAGTCTTTCTATTAGAGCATAAGTCATTGGTGTTCTGTTCAGAAAAATTTCTCCTGTGTCTATGTGTTCTAAAGTTTTCCCTACTTTCTCTTCTAGTAGTTTCAGTGTGCCTGGTTTTATGTGGACATCTTTGATCCACTTGGACTTGAGCTTTGTAAAAGGAGATAATAAAGGATTGATTTGCATTCTTCGGCATGCTGACTGGGAGTAGAACCAGCAAATGGATGGAACTTGAAGCTATCATCCTGAGTGAGCTAACCCAGTCACAAAAGAACATTCATGGTATGCACTCACTTATAAGCAGATACTAGCCCCAAAGCTCAGAATACAAAAGAAACCATCCACAGGACTTCTTAAGCTCAAAAGGAAGGAAGGCCAGAGTGCGGATGCCTCCATCCTTCTTAGAAGGGAAAACAAAATACTCATGAAAGGAAATACAAGGTCAAATTGTGGATCAAGGATTGAAGAAAAGATCATTCAGAAACTGCCTCTCCTGGAAAACCACCCCATATGTAGTCACCAAACCCAAGAACTATTGCTGATGTTAAAAGTGTTTACTGGCATGGACCAGACATGAATGTCGCCTCAGAGGATCTGCCAGAGTTATATAGATACAGATGAGGATGCTAGCAGCCAACTATCAGAGTGAACACAGGGACCCCAATGAAAGAGCTAGTGAAAAGACTGAAGGAGCTGAAAGGATTTGCATCTCATGGGAAGATCATCAACCAGCCAAGGCACTGAAGAGGAGAGGGTGATTGGGAAAGGGAGCACCTTCCTGGAAGCAAGTTGAGGGGGAGAATCGAGGGAAGTGTGGGTGGTATAACATTTGAAATGTAAATGCAGAGATTATATAATATAATTGAAAAAAGTTCATGTAAAGAAAATCCCAAATTAATATGTATATACTTATCACAATCTCAACATTTCCTTTCCCACTCTCACACAAACCTGTGCAAGGGTAACTTTTACTATGAATGTATGTATCAAATATTAATAAAGAGGCTATTTTTTTTCTAACCTAGCTAATTACCAATAACTGTAGAGAGACCAAGATTTATTTAATCAAGCTTGACTCTAATACCTGGGCGGTTATTGATCTATTTTAATCATTTAAGCTAATTTGACTTCCTCCAGACAGAAATCCTCACAATTCTCTCTTCTGTCCAGCTACTAGATGATCAGCTTTTATTGACAAAGCAAAGAATTTTTACACAAACTTGAGACAGGAGATTGAAGCTACATGTGAGGGCAAATAAATCATTTGAATAACCCAAAATGAACTTTACACAATGCACAGAAACATTGTGCCTTTGAATACGATAAAGCTGTATTATAATCAAATGGTGAATGAGTGCCTTGTGGTACAACACATATTTAGGAAATACTGTTAACAGGAGATTTTGTACAAGAGATAGCATGATGTTGAGACAGCCTAAGTTAAAGTACTGCAGTTTTTTTTTTAAATCTATAATGTAGATATTTTGCATATTATTTTCAGTCTTCAGAACCTAGAAGTAATGGAAAAAATGTGATTGTACAATTACATCACAAATGAGAGAGATGCCACAGATAGTCATGTGTCTGTTTCCTCAGATAGAGAGGAAGTGTGAGGATTCGAAATGATAATGTCAGATGAGTTTTCTTCAGACTCTGAGGTGAACTTGAACACACAAAGTATTGAAATAGTGAATGAGCAGACAATTCTCATGAGAGAAGAAAAAATCACTGTCCAAGGCACACAGAAGCTCTGCTTCTTGTCTTCCCTCCTACAACACCATCTTTTTTTTCCCACTAGAAATAAACTTTTCTCTCCCTTATTTCTGAATATTCTCATACTGTTCTTCAAACTTAAAATGCTCTTATTTGACAGTTCTCAACTTTTTCATTGTAGGACAAACATGTGGTCTGACATCAAGCACAGCACACCATTCTCTTCTTTACACTAAGCCATGTCTAGAGTTCTGAATTTCACACTAGTTTTCTTTTCTCTGAAGTAGAGGTAGCTGTCTGCTTCTCTCACCTCCAAGTCAATGTTGCTTGTTCTTTATCTGAGTTGAGAAGATTCATTATAGAATAGTGAAAAATGTACAAATTTTCATATTTTGGTATAGATGAAGAAAAATGTGTTACTTTGGTAAATTTAGGATTAAACCACAAACAACAACACTTGGTACAGTTATTGGAAGACATTATTAGAAACTGGAAGCTGGAGTGATGGCTTTCAGTTGAACAAGTAAGTTGTATTCATGAAGAGGATGCAATTTTACTTCTAAGAGCTCATGTCATGTTATTCAAGTCAGCCTGCAATTTCAGATTCACTGTCCTTTTCTGGACTTTTCGTGTACCTATAAAAGTGCATATACATAGACATGCATACATACCAGAGGATGGTGTTCTATTCCCTTTCAATAGTAAATAAAGCAGCAATGAAAATAGAGGTGCAACGATCTTTACGTTATATAGTCCCTCCAGTACATGTTCAGGTCAATATGGCTATGTAACAAGGGGATTCAACTTTTAAGCTTTTGAGGACTCTCCAAACTGATTGTTGTGTATGTTTGTTCCCTTAGCAACAGTGAATATTGTTCCATCTCTGTATATTTACTGCAACATTTGTTACCAGAATTCTTAATGACTGCCATTCTGACTGGGATAAGATTGCATTCGAAAATAGTTGAAAATCTGGTGCATATATGACATGGAATATTATTAATCTTAAAAATAAAGTCATAAAATCTGTAGAAAAACAGATCAACTTAGATATATAATATGCAAGGCCACACAAATTTGACAAGAATGGAAAAGAGCATGCTCTCCCCTAAATGCTGATTCTAGTTGCTTCTACACACACACACACACACACACACACACACATTCATGTAGGTGTAATATATAGAAAGCATAACAAGCCAAGGTAAAAACTAGAAGATGAGGGAGGACTGAATGCAAATCATACTACTGAGTATTGTGAGAACACATTCTTAGTTGTTTTGCTAGTTTTAAGTGTGACAAGGATTCTATTCATGGTAGACTAGTCATAGAAATATATCTAATAATGAATGTGTGAAATTCCTGCAAATCTCTGAGCTTTAGAATGGCTATGCCAAGTGTGCAGAAATTCATATAGTTGCACAAATATTAGGTCTGGCTAAATCAACTCATGATTGTTTGTTTGCAAATTCTTTATAAAAAAGTTTTAATAATTAATGAATGTTAAAATAAACATAAAAATGTAGTTCATCATTTAAGCATAAATAAAATTAGCAGTATAATTAGCTATTTAAGTGTATAAACCCAAAGGAATAATAAAATTATCTGTGACACATGGGGCCATACATGGGCCCTTTTATTATCTACTGTTAGTGCCTCCTATCTACCCTGAAACCTTTCAATCATATTGTTTCACACCTTGGATAATACTGTGCAGTAATAAATTCTCTCTTTTAAAAGACTATGGAGTTACTTTCATTGATCACTAGCAGGGTGATCTGAAGATGAATTGGAGATAGGTGACACATTCCCTAATTCCACGTGCTTCAGCGTCCCATTCAATATAGAGCTCCAACTACTATAGAGATCTAGTTATAAAAAAAAAAAAGAAGAAAAGAAAAAGAAAAAAGAACAAAAAGAGCACAGACAATCTGCTGCTAGGGAATTCAGGCAAAAGAGTAACAGGAGAAAGAAGCCTGCAGACATTTATATCTGTAGCTGCTGGATGGACAGCACATGCTTCTGATACTTGCTCATCACTTACAGAAGTGCGGGCCAAAATTGAAAAGACAATTGATATTGATAGTAGCTGGCTGCTGAAGCAGAACTGTGCTGCTTGCAACAAATGATGAAGAAATTAAGGGCCCTGTCCTGAAAGCATTACCTCATCACCCTCTGCTGGGCTGTATGTAGTCTTAACACAATAGGGGCCCTTTGGCAATGAACATTCTTGGTGTTGCACACATGATTGTATGCAAATCATAGATGTGCTATTTTCAACTTATAAACATGATCTGTATTGTGATCAAAGGAATGGCATCCAGAAATATTATAAAAAATTATAGGCTGTTTAAAAACTAAAATAAATTTTAACTATAAAAATTATAACAATGTAGTCATATTGAATGAGGTGGTTTAAAAATGAACACTCTTGATGATAAAAATAGCCAAGGAATAGTTTGGCCTTTTGGCAGAGTTGGTTGGCACAAGGTCTAAGGCAAGATGCTGTTTGGGCACTGTGATCATGGGTCATGGTCGGTACAGAAAAGTAATAATTCCTGAATTTGTTAAAGTTGGAAAATAAAACAAGCATGCCATTAAAATAGAGTGCCCAATAATATATGGATTTTACATGAAGATAACATGAGCTGAAATGGCATGTGATGTTTGAAGAAGTAAATGAAGAATGAAATCAAATATTATTTGAAGAGAAGTGGCCCAATTGGGGCCTATCCCATGGGTAAGAACCAACGACTAATACTATTATTGATACTCTGGTATGCTTGCAGACAAGATCTTAGTCTAAATGTTCTCTCACAGTTTCTACCCAGCAGGCAATGGGAACATATGTAGCTCTAGGAGTCTTGTAGAAGAGTTTGAGGAAGAACTGAGAGCAGAAAAGACAAGCACTCCATATAAAGACCAACAGAATCAACTACCCTGGAACTTTGGGGGCTTCCAGAGACTGAACCACCAACCAAAGAGTGAGCACAGATGGACATAAGCCCTCTGCACATATGCAGCCTGGTCTTCATGTAGATCCCATAACAACTGAAGTAAGAGTTGCCCCTGAATTTCTTGCATGTCTGTGGATCCTGTTCTCCTGTCTCAGCTGCCTTGTCTGGCCTAGCTGGGAGAGGATCTCCTCATCCTGCAGAGACTTGGTGTGTCAGTGTAGGGTGATACCCAAGTGTGTCTCCTTCTTCTCAAAAGAGGAGCGAAGAGAGGCATAGGTAGAGGAACTGGGAGATGAGGGACTGGGAAAAAAAGGGGACAGAAATTGGGATGTGAAGTAAATAAATAAATAACAGAAAAAACACACCACACCAAGTACACTGATTTAGTCATTATATACTGTATATATGTATACAATTATTACATATTGAACAACTAAAATAATAGGAAGATAAAATATATGAAGTGTTAGTAAAGTTTCTAATTAAATATAGAAAAACTTAATTAGATAAGAGATCTTATCAGAGACAAGGGAGGGGCTTAGATCAGAGAGAGGGGAGGTAAAGCAAGACAGTAGGTACCTAGGTAGTTTCAAAGGTGAAGTAGGGCAGGTGCAATAGCTCAGACAGTTAAGAGTGTGGCTGCCAAGTGTGAATACCTAAGACCGATCCCTGGAACTCACATGATAGATGAATAGAACCAGCTCCCATCATTGAGAATGTCCGCTACAGACCTCAGAAGTAAACAGAGTATACGCAGCTGAAGCTACACACAGATATGTGGGTATTGGGAAACAAATAGGTCCTCTGGAAAGGCAGCAAGAGGTATTAACTACCTAATCATCATGCCGATCCCTCAGTACATAGGTTCTTTTTTTCTATTTCAGTTTCTTGTCTACTGTTTGCCAGTAGAATGATGAGAGAGAGAATTATTGTTGTTGATGTCCAGAACTTCTTACTGAGTTTATGCAACAGCCTTTAGTGCATCCAAGTATCAGGCATTTGTTTTTCTGAAAGCCGTTCATTTAATTTCTTCTTTTTTCAGAATATACACAAATACTTAATTTTTATTCTTCCTTTTATTCTTTTTATTGGATATTCTCTGTATTTACATTTCAAATGTTATGCCCTTTCCCCTCACTCCCTCTCCTTGTTTCTACAAAGGTGCTCCCTCTCCCAACCACACTCTCCACCTCAGTGACGTGGCATCCCCTACACAAGGAAAATGTGCCTTCGCTGGACCAAAGAGTTCTTCTTCCATTGATGCCCTACAATGCTATCTTCTGCTACATATACATGTATGCTCAATGGTTGGTGTTTTAGACCATGGGAGCTCTGGAGGGTTTTGGTTGGTTTATAATGTTGTTCTTCCTATGTGGATGCAAACTCTTTCAGCTCCTTTAGTCCTTTCTCTAGGTTCTACATTGGGGTCCCTATGTTCTCCAGATAACTGAACGTCTGATAGTTATCTGCCACCATCCTCATCTGTATCAGTAAGGGTCTGGCAGAGCCTCTGTGGGGGCATCCATATTTGGCTCCTCCCACTAAGCACTTCTTGGCATCAGCAACAGTGCTTAAGTTTGGTAGCTGCATATGGGGTGGATCCCCAGATGAAGCCGTCTCTGAATGATCTTTACTTCAATCCCAGCTCCACGATTTGTTCCTGTATTTCCTTCTATGAGTGTTCTCCCTTCTAAGAGGGACTGAGGCTTCCACATTCTGGCCTTCTTTCTTGTTGAGCTTCATAAGGTCTGTGAATTGTTTCTTGGGTATTCCGTGCTTTGGGAGCTAGTATCCACTTATTCACTGGTATTGGATATTTGTCCCAATGCTTTGAATCTGTGTGTCAAGATGCTGAAGGTTTTTGTACTCAATTAGCTTTATTTTACCTTATTATTAATCATTCCATTCATTTACATGTCAAATGATATTCCATTCTGTCCTGGTTACTTCTCCAGAAAACCCCCATCCCAAATCTGCCCTCTACCCATTCCCCTTTGCCTCAGTTAGTTTTTGATCTTACAATAAAGATGCCAGTGGTGTAAATTTGGTGGGACACTTTCAGTTGCACAGAAAGGAGACATGGAGAATTTCTAGGACTTAGGGAAGAGAAACAGGAAGCAGTAGCTGCATGAGATAAAGCCAAGCAGCCATATGAATTTTCAGTAACTGACCACTGGCCACATTCCTAATTGGGCCTGGGGTGGTAGGGAAAGGGCTAGAAGGGCCCAGCCTTCGAGGTAGCAAAGTCTTTTTAAGCTTAAATGGCCTGTGGGTTTGTATTTTTCATTTTCAGATCCCAGATAGCTCAAGCAGTGCAGCTAAAAACTCATAATGATAACTTCTGTAAAGAATTAGTGTTAAATTAACACAATTACTTGTGTGAATAATGACATTAATTTGGCACTCTTACCTATCACATCACTGATATTTTGAGAAAAAAAAAGTTACCTCAGAATTATCTGGACTATTTTAGCTAACGTACCATGTATTTTACTTTCTAATTTTGTTCCCTCAAATATACTTCCCATTAGGATCTGAAAAAATGGTTCAGTGGGAAAAATACTTATCAGAAAGCCAGGAAGACCTGGATTAAGATATTCAGATCCTACATGGAAAAAGTCAAAGACAGTGTTACACAATTGTAATGCAAGCACTGGGTAGACAAAGACAACAAGAATCCTAAAGTTCCCTGGCCACCCATATTGGGTGTGTCGTTAAGCTTCAGGTCAACAAGAGAACCTGTCTGAAAAACTAAACGAAAGAAGCAGCTGGCAGCAGCCTCTGGCCTCTACATGCACTGTGCACTCACAGACACATGAGGTTCACACAACCTCTGGCCTCTACATGCACTGTGCACTCGCAGACACATGAGGTTCACACAACCTCTGGCCTCCACATGTACTGTGCACTCACAGACACATGAGGTTCACACAAGCAGTTTTAGAGAGCCTATGTTTCATCCTTTCTGATAATGAAGATAAAATTTTGTTTGTTACAAGCTTTGTGTAACAAGCTTCTCATTAAAGGCAAAATTTTTACTTTATTCCAAATCTTTTCAAAATATGATTTCAGAATTACAGACACCTGTCAGAATTTAAAATGAATTGGCATGGTAACAAAAGCAATTTATTCACTTTTGTTTAAAGACATTTAAGTTTTGGGAGATTTAGGTCAAATGCCATAAAATAGTACTACATAAGCAATAACAATATCAACTTAATTGATGACTCACTTACCGTCCAGCTGAAAACACAAATCCCGTTCACCTGAGCAAAACCTTCTACTATACAAAGCTTGCATGGTCATCATGAATGTATAGTTTCACTCTTGCTGCATAAGGATAAATCCTTTGTGTCTTTAAACTCTTATTTTGTTAGCATTAAAGTGAGTTACAAAAGTTGATTTAAAGTTTCAAAAGTCTGCAAGCATATTTCTTGTTGAAGATTTCTTAAAAAATATTTGTGTGACTACCATTTGTGTGCTGTATGCAGTCTAATGGATCCCCAGAGCAACTAGTGACAGTGAAAATATGTGCTTTTCTTCATTAAGAAATGAAAACTGAATTAGGGGATTATCAGAGAAATATAAAGATGGCATGACATTGGGAGTAGGAAGTTAGGAATGAGGAATAGTGGCAGATGAAGATGAATAAAAATGTTATGCATATACAACAGATAAAATCTAACATTAAAAAAATAAGCAGCAATGTTTATTTGTATTTTTAGTGTCATTTACAATTTCTGGAGCTCTGGATCTCTGAAAAAATGGTAATGTATATATATACATATACATATACATATACATATACATATACATATACATATACATATACATATACATATACATATACATATACATATACATATACATATACATATACATATACATATACATATACATATACATATACATATACATATACATATACATATACATATACATATACATATACATATACATATACATATACATATACATATACATATACATATACATATACATATACATATACATATATATATGTCACTATATTCATTGCATCATTTAGCCCATCTTGTGTCCACGCAGAAGAGGGGAGCACACCACATATGCGATTACACTATGGTTCCTCCACAGTTTCATGTTTATCACAAGCAGATATGCCAGAATCCAGCAAGCAGCCATCTATTACATGAACATAAGCAACCAATTACCTTTGGTTAAAATAATATAAAATATTCTGTGTTTTAGTCAAAAGTGACAAAAGTTTAATAGTACCACAATTTGCTTCAGATACGTTCATCATTCTGTAGTACAACAGTGTGAAAGATGCCAGTGACTTCCCTCTCTGTCTGGGGAAATTGACTGAAAAGCAGTTCATAGCTGCTTTTCCCTACATAAAGTCACCAGGAAAGCAGAGGAGTTCAACTACAACCTCATTAAATAAGACAGTGAGTCTAAGTGGCACACAAAGCTATTAAACAAACCAGATTGGTTCATAATAATAAGAAACATATTTCACATCTGTTGCACAGGGCAGAGCTTTTAACAAGTAATAGGTACAATGTGCTGGCGGATAGTTGCTGTTCCCCCTCAGTATATCACTGTCAATGGCAGCGCTGTCTCAGAAGAAGCACTTATCTCATGCACTTTATTGCTTGATAGCTTGCTGATTGCTTTTACAAAGCAGTAAATTGATGGCCTGATTCAGCACTGACATTAGGTTATGTTCATTTTCAGTGATTGATGTTCTGAATTAGAACTCTTGTATTCTTTGCTTCCCTGGAATATGAAAATCTAAGCAGCCTTGTCAACGAAACAAACAAAGCCACATAACCACTGCAAAACAAGCTGTATTTATTTACTTAAATAACCACTGTGACTTTTCCTTCAATAAAGTGGTCATAATTTATGTTTTAATATCTCCATTCACAATTTAATTGACTAATTTTTTAAACTTAAAAAAATAAGGGGTGATACCATTAAATTTTCCTTTTTCAAAGCACATTAAGGCAAGTATTGAAAATGACAACATAATTCATTAACAAATTACCTTAGTAATATGAATAATTTAATGCCTTTGAAGTTCAATAGATAAATACTATCCGTTTTGATTAAGTGGAATAATTGTTTGACTTTATAATTTAAAAATAGCAACAAAGCTTTTATAAGAATGAAATAATACAAAATAAATGTATTGCCTCTATATTTTGTGTTTTTACCCTTTGTCAAAAAGTTCAACATGCTACATTAATATTAACCAAAATTCTAAAAAAGGGAAAATGCGATTTAAGGTTACAAGAGTGTAAGAAAGTCAGGCTGCAGAGACACTGTTAAACTCACAGCTGAAACAAAGAGCAGTGGCCTAAACAGTCATTCAGTTCCTCAAGACCAGTAGTTTTTATCTGGGCATGTTTTATCCCCAGAGATCATGAAGAAATGTAAGGACACATCTTGTTCATCATATCTGCTGAGATGTATTCTGGGTGGTAGTTATGGACTGCATTTCATACTAACAAAATTAACAAGCTCAAAATCTCATCACTGCTGGGGTTTATTCCTGTTTTAAAACAGTCTCTGCCTGTCAGTGCATCCACATGTAAAAAAAAAAACAATTTTGCAACATAGATAACGTGCTCATTTTTGGTTTATTTAGTTTTAATTTTTCCCTCATGTATAAAATAACATTTTCTACTCTGATCACAATCATGAAACAGACTGGTGTAGTTGTGAGTGGATTAAAATATTTGGTCTCAATAATACTAAGTCTAGAAAACTCCTGATTTTATCGGGCACTGAGACATAACCGAACGAGTAAAAGGCTTACTTGTAAGAGAAACTGTGATTATTGTATATGTCTGATGGTTAGAGTTGGGCTGCATGGACTTAAGAGTTTTTCAGCAAATGCTGTATTTATTTTATCCTAAAGTTATGTGAGGCAAATCCACACTAAAGAAGAAGCACTGCAGCAGATGGCAGAAAGTAAACTGGGAGATTAAAAATCAACTCTGTGCACAAAGAAGTCACAAGTGAAATGGCAGTAGGGCAAGGCAAACAAACCTCAAAGTCCACTCCAACTTCCCAAACACTGGCATCTACTGGGTCTCAAGTGTTCAAATGTCTGAGTCATTGGTGGACATTTATCATTCAAGATACAACATGGAATAAAGAATAGTTTCTATATTTATATTCCCCTCTTCCCTTTACTCTCTGCATCTTTGTGTTGTAAGTGTAAATGTGTTACCACAGAACATGCAGATTCCAAAAGAGGAGGTTGTATTTCCTGTTCTGTGACCTTCTGGATTACTTCCTTGAGAAAGGGTTTCTCATTACATTCAGAAAGTTTCAGCAATGTCCTCTTTTCTGTCTCCAGGAGAACAGTGGTTACCAGAAGCACATTACTACACCCAGTGTTTGCAATAAGCTCTTGGGATTTGAACTTAATTCTTCATTAATGTGCAGTGATAACTCTTACCTGGCTAGTTATATTCTCAGCCAAAGAATATTTTTAATATAGCAGGATTAAAAAAGCATTGTATTTCAAATAAAGACTAAAATTAGCAGCACAGCTCAAAGACAATTGAGATGAGATTTTTACTGCAGATACTGTTCAATGTTAATTAACCAATAAAATGCAGGTCAAAGCTAAAAGTTAAAGTTAAGACAAGGTGATTTTGCAGAGGTTAAACAAATGTTGAAACAGCTTGTATATTTTATTTAGTTAGGTATCTAATGTCAAACTGTGGATATTTAAAAATATATATGCCAACATTTTATAGAATATTTAAATTATATTAAATTATTGGCTTTTCTTTATATAATCCACAGAAATTATATTTTCTTACCTGAGGCTGGGATTATATTTATAATTACAAAATTTCAGCTAATTGATAAGGGGATTCATTAAGTAACCATGCTTAATCTTATTACAATTACAATAATATTGTAGTAATAATATATAATATAAATAATATATGGTTAATAGCATAAAAATAAAATGATATAACCTCTCTCACAATGTTCCCTGATTCGTAGTTGCAAGAAAGTTTTGTAGTTGCATCCAATGAAACTGGGCAACACAGCTCTACATGTTGATTAGTAATTGTTTTCTTTAGTAGTCTGTGTCTGTTGCAAAAAAGAAGGCTCCTTGATGAGGGTTACAGCACTTGTCTCTGAGTATAAAGTGTTTCTGTTCTTATCTTCGAGCATAAAGACAAATATTTATAAACTGTTGTTAAGGTTATGATTGTTTGGCATGTTAGATTTTCTAGATTCTCTTCCAGCAGTTGTGATTTCACTAACACCAAGTGATTAGCTAGGTTCCCACTACTAGGCATAATTTTTCTCTTGTTGATCAGGTCTTCAGTCCAATTAAAGATTTGTTGGTTACTGCCAAAAATGTTTTTGCCAATAATGCATCCTTAGCATAACTGTGTCATGCTGGTCAGTGATGTAGTTCATAGGTATTTTACCTGTGTTGGATTGTCTCCCTCTTCTGTATAATGTCTTCCTAGTACCATAAAAGCTAGTTGCCATGTAGAAAGCAATGAGTTCAGTTCTAGCTCAGGTGTCTCAACAATACTGACATAAATATGCACTAAACACAGATGACACTAATGGACATACTAAGCTGGATGGGAAAAGTCCAAACATACCTAACCATATGTAAAACATTATAGGCAGTTGAGATAATATTGAAAGCATGAGATTTAGCCTTACCAAAGCAAGTGCAAACTGATTGACTGTCCAGTAACAAATGGTTTTCCCTAAAATATACACACAAGTATAACATTACTTATATGCATATATGCATATATATAACGTATATGTTATACTTGTATGTTTTTACACACACACACACACACACACACACACACACACACAGATGACCTCCCTCCACATTTCTCTGGTAGAATCATCCTATGCAGTCCAGTCTTTCCTTGAGATGCAAAGACAGGAAGTTCAGGAATGTGCCAAATTGCAAGGCACCAATTTAATAAGCATCATTAATCTTCATGAAGAAATAAAGTATAATTCATAAGTTAAAGAATGAGGATAAAAACAGCAAATGTCCCATCACACCATTATGCACTTACAAATGGCTTTATTGGACATTAAGAAAAAAAAAACTTAAATTATCCTAAAGAATTATGACACAATTTGTTTAGAAAAAAATATGAATAATTTTTCTCTTACAACTTTATTTTAAAAAAGAGAGATACATGTACATATTTTTAAAAGCATTTTGGAATAAAACTATATGAACATATTTTTGTCAATACTTGATTTTTTTAAAGGTTTGATAGCATGCACTGAAATCTTACTAGTTACAATGAGCATAAAGTACACGTAAAACAAAACGTTTCATGGAAATAGTCAAAGTTATCTTGGTGCGTATATATTAAACATAATGATTTTTAAATACCAAAAATTGCCAAAAGGCTATCTTCTTAGCTCTTGAGTTATTAATGATTTAAGGTCTAGGTGTACCCCACTCTGAGTGGGTGTTATACACTTGTTGTTGTTGTTTTTCTACGAAGGACTGAGGCTTCTACTTTTTGGACTTTATTTTTTTGAGGTTCATATGATTTGTGAGTTGTTTCTGGGGTATTCAAAGCTTTCTGGGGCTAGTATCCAGTTATCGGTGACTGCATATTATGTCTGTTCTTTTGTGAATAACCTTTAATGTTTTACAGTAAAATCCCAAATGATTCTGAGCACTGTACTAGAATATTGAAAATGATGTACAAGTAATTAAGTGAAATGGTGAGTCTTTTCCAGTATTTAATGTTTGTATAGATCTGGCATAGATTACAGACAACATTATTTAAAGGAAATTATTTAAAAAACTAGCAAATAAATTTTGGACTTTGTAACAAGCATGAGAGACACTTGCATCTGAGGTACTATGCTTACTCATGCTTCCGATATTATTCCCTCTATTCCCAGGCCTTATTATACTGGGAATTTAGACTTAAATACAATTTCGGGGGGGGGGGAGCAAAAGTAGGAGATTAGTGACCATTAGATGTTTTCCTTCTTACACAGAAATGTTGTCTATATTCTAGAGCTCATAAGGATCATTAACATCTCAAACACTACATTAGGGAATTAAAAACTACATATTATAGGTTCAGACATATTAAAGTAAATTATAACCTTGTGATTCAACATCATTTCACAGGAAAGTTTTATTTGGTTGTAAAAACAAACCTAGAAACTTGAAAGAAAATGTTTTTATTATTTTTTTTTTGAGATTACTGTATTTTACATAGTTTCCTCTAAACCTCCTTCTAAACCCTAGCATATACTGCTACTCCATCTCTTAAATCTGTGGATCTTTTTCATTAATTGTCTAGTAGCAGCATTATCTTAGACACAGAAATAAATTCAGCGTTAATAAGCCCTTCGAGTGTAGAAACAGAATCAAATCTCTGAAATACTAAAGTTTGTGTAAAAGAGAGAAAGGATGAAGCTGAGGTACACCTGCCGCCTGTGCTCAGACCCCTCAGTCTGGGACTACGTGCCTTCCTGCCATAGCTGATCAATACTCCACAGAAAGAAACATGGGCTGAGAGCAGCTCCCAACACGAATGTGCAAGTTAGCAGTGGCTGTTCATGCTGCTGAATTCTCTTATCGCTTTGGCTTCCCTGTGTCACACATCACAATCAATCTTACACTTACTTCTGTACAGTTTTCCATCATCTCACCTAGATTGCTATCTGTAGGAGGGCAGCCTTTGAATTTTTTATCATTTTTTTTCTCCTGGTCCTTAGGCAGGGCACTTTGGCCAGTGGAATCTTAAACAGTTCAGGTTGAATAAATGCATGATAAGGAAGAATTGAATAGATGAGAGGATTTGCTCTTGAAACACAGAGTGTTTGAAGAATATGGGAAGCTTGCTTCAAAGTCTTTAAAGTTGCACGCGACTTGATATGCCTTGCCCATGATTCAACTCTCACAGAGATCAAACACTTAATTCCATAAGTCAAGGAAACTATAAAATAGGCTGTTTCTGAACATATTTTTAAAACATTGAAGCACCATATTCCAACTAGTGAGTGGGATGTATATTTAAATCCATTACTTTTAAAAAGAAAAAATTTAATATATAGCAAGGCAGAGTTGGTTTCATGATAGACTAATTCTTCATATCCATCTTAATGTGTTATGATGATAAATATGTAATATGATCATAATGAGTTTGTCTTTCAATACATATTAGTGAATAAGCATGCTTTACAGTGGTTTGGCTTCACATAAGGGGATGCATAATGGAAAAACAGAGGACAAAAATTGCATTATATTATTAAATATAGCATTAATAACAGCACAAAGTATGAAGACATAGTTAATGTGTTACAATTTATTAAAATTTGTACAATTAATGTGTGTGTGTGTGTGCACGGGTATGTGTGTGTACATGTTTGTATTTCTGATTAGGAACATGTACTTGAAATGTGCTGTGACAGATGGATAATGAATCATGGTGTTTTCCTCAACAAATGGCTTTGGAGTATGCCTATGGCTGGACTGTGGTCAGTGAGCCCCAGGGTCCTGATATTTCTGCTGCCACATCCAGGCACAGATAGTGCAAACATGTGCCCCAAAGATCAGTGCTTACACAAGTACGGGAATACAAACGTAGCTCCACAAGCTTCATAGCAAGCACTTTAACCAGTAACCAGGCAGGAAAGAACTGTCTTCAAATTTGAAATGCAAGTAGTCAGTTTGTCCGTGTACATGATGACTAGTAGGTCTGATTGCACAAAGAACATTAGAAATCTAAACTATCTCATTTAGAAACATCATTTTTGAAATTCTCCAAAGAAAATTTGTATCCAGAGCTCAAAATTAAATGAGTAAAAAAGAAGGATTCTTGTATAAGATATAATTTTCTTTTCCTTGGTCATGGTCTTTATTGTTTATCTTAGTGAATCCCATTAAATCATTTCCAGAGACAAAATGTATTCCCACTATCTTTGCTTTAGTGTGGTTTCTCACTCCTTATAGTACTGTAAGTGGTTAAGGGGGCCACATAGATAACAAACAATCATTCAAAGACAGACAATCACACTCAGCGAATCTCTGGTTTGTTGACATCACATGGCTCTTAAAATAAAGAAACCATTATTAAGGAAATAAATCAGTTATATTTTCATAAGCGATGCATGAATTGAAGGAAACATATTTTAATATTTTTTCTATGTTTCTAAAATCTTAGGATATTGTAGGACAGAGGTTCTCAATCTGTGGGTTGTGACCCAATTCCAGGTCTTGTAATCTATTTTTATGATTTATACAGGAGCAACATTATGGATATGAAGTAGCATTGAAAACCATCTTATGGTGGAGATCACTAAAGCACAAGGAGCTGCATTAAATGTTCACAGCATCAGAAGTGTTGAGAAACACTGGTATAAAAAAATGAAGACATCATGCCACTTTAGTTGAACACTCATTATTTTTTATCTTTAATCATTTTTTACAGTCCACACATTATCCTTCCCCTGTTCATCCCTTTGACATTTCCCCATCGCATTACTTAACTCATCACCCCATCTCCAAGAGGAAGTCCCCACAACACACGGGTCCATACACCCCACCATGCCTTTCTACTCCCTGGGTCCTCATGTCTCTCAAGGGTTAGGGGTATCTTCTCTCATTGAGGCCAGAACAGGCAGTCCTCTGTTGTGTGTGTGTTGAAGTTGGGGGACAGGTTAGACCATCTCTTGCATGCTGCCTGGTTGGCGGCTCAGTATCTTAGAGATCTCAGGAATCCAGGTTACTTGAGACTGTGTGTCTTCCAATGGCTCCCCATCCTCCTCAGCTTCTATCCTTTTCCTAGTTTAACCACAGGGGTCCTTGACTTCAATACAAGGTTGGATATAAGTATCTGTGTCTTTCTCAGTCAGCTTCTTGTTGGGCCTTTCATACAGGGTGGCTGTGGCGGGGGGGGGGGTGGGGGGGGACAGCCATGCTAGGCTCCTCTCTGTAATTACACCATAACATCAGTAATAGGTACACTCACCCTTTTTATTTTTTCTTTCCACGTTTTGAAAAGTTACATCATGGGGCTGGAGAGATGGCTTAGCAGTTAGGAGTAGTGGTGTTTCTTCCAGAAGTCCTGGGTTCAATTACCAGCACATGGGAGCTCACAACTGCCTACAACTCTAGTTCCAGAGGATCTGATACCCAATTTAGGCAAAATACCAATGCACATAAATATAAAAACAAATATTGAAAAAGAAAGCTACATCAATATAAATGAAAACAAATAAATATGAATTACTAGCAATACACAAGATGTAATTTTAAAAAAATCACATAATAGCCAGAAGCTGGAAAGAACCCAGATGTCCTTCAGAAGATGAATGGATACAAAAATTGTGGTACATTTACACAATGGAATACTACTCAGCCACCAGAAACAATGACTTGACGAAATTCTTAAGAAAATGGCTGCATCTAGAGAATATCATTCTGAGTGAGATAACCCAGTCACAAAAGAACAGACATAATATGCAGTCACTGATAGTGGGATGTTAACCCCAGAGGCTCGCACTGCCCCAGAAACAACTCACAGACTGTATGAAGTCCATGAAATAAAGAAAACAAAATAAAACAAAACAAATCTTTATACAACAAGAAAACTTTGACTATTTCCATGTTACATTTTGTTTTACATGTACTTTATGCTCATTGTAACTATTAGGTTTTCAATGCATACCATCAAACTTTTAAAAATATCAAGTACTGACTAAAAAATATATTCATACAGTTTTATGTAAAAATTATTTTAAAATCTGAAAAAAGGTACTGACAAAAATGTATTGTATAATTTTATGCAAAAATGCTTAAGATCTGTACATTTATCTTTGTTTTGTAAAATAAATTTGTTTAAAAAAATCACATATATACATACAAAAATACGTATATATAATTGTTTTTGTTTGTTTTCTGAAGAGAAAGAGAGAGAGAGAGAGACAGAGAGACAGAGAGACAGAGAGACAGAGAGACAGAGAGACAGAGAGACAGAGAGACAGAGACAGAGAGAGAAAAGTCCAGTAATTCAGTTTCTGGGGAATTTGGAAGGACCTTTTATAGCTGGGGAATTTAGCGGAGCCAGGGAAAAGCAAATTCTGATGAGAAAATATTGCATGTAATTTTTTTTTCAATTAAAGTATTAAAAACAAAAAGCCCTAGAGAGATGAGAATAGAATTTTAATTTCTGCAAAGATGAATTCAGTAATCTAAGAACTTCACATGCCTACAGTGCATATAACATGCCTCATCTCTCCCAAATCAGGTGTCCAGCTCCAAGCATGTAAAAATCCGTCATTTCATGTTTTACCAAAATGCCGTGATCTTGTTTCACCAGGCTTCATTACAAGATGAAGTGAGATTTTACATGGAAACACATGAACACACTTGCTTTCCAAACATTAAATAAGTGAATAACATATTTCTGTTGTCTAGAATATTGTCTAGAATGAGTAGAAATGTTATCTAGAAAGGAGCCAACTGCAAAGTCTATGCATCAGTCCATCATTTGACTTCCTTTGTGAAAAGATTTTCTTCCTCTCTCTCTCTCTCTCTCTCTCTCTCTCTCTCTCTCTCTCTCTCTCTCTCTCTCTCTCTCTCTCTCTCTCTCTCTCTCACACACACACACACACACACTCACAATGCACATGCAGACACAAGCACAAACTTCAATAAATACCCCTTAATATCTTGTTTCTCTTGGCATCTCTTTTCACATGCCCACAAACACATTAAGGACTAACCCTGAACAGACAAGCTGCCCACT
Source organism: Micromys minutus (assembly GCF_963924665.1). NCBI lineage: Eukaryota > Metazoa > Chordata > Mammalia > Rodentia > Muridae > Micromys > Micromys minutus. The sequence goes on along the minus strand of NC_137977.1, from coordinate 70,769,860 downwards.
TTCCAATGGTCCAACAAAATACCTTCCTGAAAAGGCTAAGTGAAAGCTGTTTCCTTCTGTTACAATTGTCTTGCACTTTATCAAGAAATGCTTACAAAAACATACAATTTTAAGGCTCAGGATGCCAGGTAAAATTTTTTCTGTAGTGGTGTCACACCTTGGGGCCTCCCCTTTAGCTGGATCCCACTTTGGGTCTGTGGCTGGACCTCCTTGTTCTCAGGCTCTTCTCCATTTTTGTCCCTGCAGTTCTTTAAGACAGGAAATTCTAGGTCAGAGTTTTGACTATGATGGCAACCCCATCCCTCCTCCACTCAATGCCCTGTCTTTCTGCTGGAGGTTACTCTCCAAGGTCTCTCTCCCACTGCAGGGCATTTTATCTAAGGTTCCTTGCTTTGAGTCCTGAGAGTCTCTCACCTCCCAGCTTTCTAGTAAAGTCTAGAGGGCCTCCCTAAATTAACCTTGACACCCGAGATCTCTCAGACACTGAAACACCAACCAGGCAGTATACACCAACTAAAATGAGATCCCCAACATATATTCAGCAGAAGACTGCCAGGTCTGAGTTTAGTCAGAGAAGATACACCTACCCTCAAGAGACCAGAGGCCAAGGGGAGTAGAGAGGTCTGTTGGGTTGGGGTGGGGACATTCTTGTGGAGACACGTTGGTAGAAGAAGGTACGAAATATAAAACAGTCAGAAGGTGGACTAGGAAGAGGATAAAATTTGGAGTGTTAAAAAAAGACAATTAAGGAGATAAGAGCTCCTCAGGAAGACTCAGAGAGTCAACTAACATAGACCCCTGTGAGCTTTCATGGGCTGAGCCACCATCCAAACATCATAGATAGGTAGACCTAGGGTTCCCTACACATATGTAGTGGATGTGTAATTCAGCCAACAACTGGAGCTGAGGCTGTCCCTAAAGCCATTGCCTGTCTATGGACTCTGTTTGCCTAACTGGCCTGCCTTGTCTTGCCTTAGAGGGAGAGGATGTGCCTAAATCTGCAGAAAATTGATGTGCCATGGTGGGGAGTTAGCCAGGGAGGCCCCCGAACTCTAATGAAAGCAGAAGGGGGACTAAAGGGACTATCTGTATGGGGAGGGGGAGGAGAGTTAGCAATCGAGATGTAAAATTAATATCTTAATTAGTTAAGGAAAACAAATAAATACACAACTGCATACAAAAATACTTTTAATGGGTTTTTCACAGTTGTACAACTGTAAAAAAATAATCTAAGTAAGACATTATCGATAGCCCACTAGGTTTAGCCATGTTTTAAAAGAAAATAGTAGCAATTTCTTCCAGGTAGTAGCAAGTAATGCCTGCCAACCTTTCATGCTTCGTTGCCCTGGCTGCAGTAACTGTCTTTCTTCCATGGATTCATTTTTCAGCTTCAGCATCCACTCATTCACATTCCAGTTTAGTGAAAGGTTGGACTACGTAACCTGAAAATCCCGCTTTAAGTTGGCCAGAAGCTCAAAGCAACTAAAGAAATCATTCATTGCTAACAATGCCGTTTTGCACAAGACAACGGAGAGCCCCGACTAAAAACAATGGCTGTAAAAGAAGGGAGAAAATAACATAATGGTAAGGGGTGGGAGGGAGAAGCATTGCAGGTATTAACCTCTCTGCACTGAATGTCTCAATGGTTAGTTCTATTGTTTCTCACTAAAAGAAGCTGTTTGGGTGCTGATTTGGTGTGCATCTCTGTGATTTCAGAGAGAGATGCTAAACTGCAGCCACTGTTCAGTGTCTGGAATCTCTGAATTCTTCAGGCTAAAGCAGGAAGATGATAGGCTCAAAGAAAGCTTAACATGAAAGCAAGGAGGTCTTCTTTCCTTTCTCTGTAACAACAACCTAAATGTTTATACAGATTTTTGGTCTGTGTGCTTCTTCAGCCTATACCCCCTACACTGAACTCTGAACATATTTCTTTAGGAAATATGTAGGTTTATGAGATGTTGTAATGTACTAATAAAACTAAAAATGATAACAAATTTAATGTAAATAAAAATTAATATGTCTTAGGGTCAAATTGTCTTACAGATAAATCCTGACCATGAATTTAGGCTCAACTCTCTCTCTCTCTCTCTCTCTCTCTCTCTCTCTCTCTCTCTCTCTCTCTCTCTCTCTCTCTCTCTCTTCTCTCTCTCTCTCTCTCTCTCTCTCTCTCTCTCTTTCTCTCTCTCTCTCTCTCTCTCTCTCTCTCTCTCTCTCTCTTTCTCGCTCTCTCTCTAACACACACACACACACACAAATATGTAATGAATTATCAAAGGGGGTAATCAGGAGGAGGGCAGGGAGCAGGATGTAAAGTGAACAAGTAAAATAAAATGAATTAAATTTAAAAATATTTATTACTTTACAGTATGGAAATATTAAAAAATTTTTTATTAAGTTCATCTTTTCCTAAATTCATGGAAACTTCCCCGTTTTTAGGAAGAGATTGTTAAACTCAAAATATGCTCTAAAGAAGATCAAAATTATAGAAAAGTTAATTTTAAATATTATTTGATGGCAAAACCATACACTAAATCTAATGTTTAAATTATTTTCTTAGTCCTGTTCATTAATATGTTAAAGTATTTAATGCATGTCTTGTGATATAAATGTTACTTATAAAATGTGAGTTAGATAAAATAAATGCCTGGACTATTATTTTTTTAATGAGTATTATTTACTGTACAATCCTAATGTTTTTATAATTTCACATTGTTATTTTAATAATATGCACATATATGCATGTTTTACAATTCAATCACTATTGTATATTTCTGTAGGACATTTGTTTAGTCAGGTTGAAATGCTAGAGTTTGACAACCAACCAAGAAGAAACCTACAATTTCTCTAGTGAGTCTGGCTACTGAGATGAAAAGTATGGCTTTACCTAGATGATTCTTTCTAAGAAATATCCATTTGCTGATTTAAATATATTGAACAATTTCTCCATCATTTAACTAAAGCCAACTTGATCATTATGGGTGAAAAGACAAAGAAAACATCCCCACAAATATATAGAATATTCTGAGTTTAATCCCCCCAAACTCCTACCCTACCTTTCCTACTCATTTCTGATTTCTCCTTTAGTCATTGAGAAAATTTCCTTTTATTTTATGCCACACACACACACACACACACACACAAACACACACACACACACACACACCATACACATCACATCACACACACATACACACACATACACACACACAGAGACAAACACACACTTATCTGTGTACATCTTCAAATGGGACAAAACAAAAAATTTCACTTTTTGAAGCTGTCTTTATTTGTTTCTTGTGATTGTTTCCAGTTCTATTTTCCAACAAACAGCAGAATTTCACCCTTCTTCATTGCTGAAAAAATATTCAATTGCTTATTGATGTCGTGTGATGCCAGAGGAACAGAGAGTTCTATATCTGAAGGCAGCCAAAGGAATGACATCTCCAGGAAGCTAGCAGAAAGCATCTTCTTCACCGGGTGGAGCCTGAGAATAGGAGGAGACCTAAAAAGCCCATCCCCACAGCGACACACTTCTTTCAACAAGGTGACACCTCCTAACAGTACCACTCTCTCTATACGGAGTATATTAAAACCACCACAGCTTAACAACAGGAGAGAAGCATGTTTAATAGTACTGTGTTATACAGTATGGGGCTATGCAGACAAAATGAAAACACTTGAAGAGTTGAATTGTGGCCATTATTAAAATAAAAGTATACATACTTGGCAATATTATAAATCATACAAAAACTACTGAAGGTATAGCTATATATCGGGCTAAAGGTGAACTTTTGTCTCTGTTCTCCTATATAAACTTACTTAGTAATTTTGGGGAAATAACTTTCCTATACCCAAGATTTCCAGCTGCCTCTGGATGTTACATAATATTTTACTTGTGAACTGGAAAGAAGCTGCTTTGAATAGTATGTGCCACATAGTAAGTGGTGTAAAATAAGTCACGCCTTCCTACCACTGCTCAGCAGCGTTCAAAATTTCTGCCCCCTATGTATTTCCTGGTTGACAGGGAGCAGAAAAGAACATTACCACAGCTGTACTCAGCTATCTTTTTAATTCCACCAGGGAAATTTCTTGTTTGTCATATGCAGAATAATCACATGAAAGTTTTTATTTTTACTTGTCGTTATAACTTTTATTGTTTTTATACAACACTCAGAAATTTTTATAATAGCATGAAATACATTTTCAAAAAGTGTTCCTGTCCAATAATATATTGCCTAATTGCAATATTCCCTCAGATGTCTGTATTCCAATAGAGAAAATAATTAAAATAAATGAACTCTAAAGAACAGGAATATATATAATGTGTACCAAAATTTAATAAAAGTATTAATAAAATAAGTTTGGCAGCATCACATAATTTATCAAAAGGAAAGTGACTATAAAAGTGTAGAAAGCTATAGGCATTTCTGTTGCTCTTGTCTTAGGAAAAGCATTTCTAATTGTAAAACCACATTTATTAGACAGGATTAATGCACTGCTTTGGTGATGTTGAAATAACACTGCAAATTTACCGCATAGTGAACTGTCAGTTGCAATTTATGACGGCTAATTTCCATGAGAGTAATTGGTGACTGACTCATTAAAACTTACTTCATAGAAAATCTAATACTCATGGACTAGTGGAGACACCGTATGAACTTACAGTGGCCTACAATTGTTCTACATATGTAAGTTCTATAACTTGAACAATGGGAAATGAGACAGAAACAAAGTGGTATTTCTTATTCGGGACATTTACAACTGTCAGTATCAGTGGGATAGATAAGTGACTTACAGCCCCACTTACTCTTCATTTGCTGTGCTGATGATCTACGGGACCATTATCCCTGGATACTATAGGCAGATGCCATAAAACTGAGCCTTGTTTCAGCACATTTATTGTAGCTCTTTTTGCTTTCCTTTGATATAAGTTCTACTGGGATTGTCCTGGTCGATTTTGTACTCACACATAACTTGATTTAATTGACTCTGCTTTTCAGATACACACATGTAGATATGTGTTGCTTTATTTACCTATATGCATATGAGACCATCAAGAGAGAGTGAGAGAGAAAACACGGCTTATTTCCCTTACTATGATCTCAGATGCAATGATTTCCAGTAAATGTTATGCTCTCATTTGTCTTTGTGACAGAATACAATGCTGTTGCAAACCTAAAGCTGGGCTCCATTGCAGAGGGCAACACCCACATAGCTTATTGAGTATGGGGAAGTGGAGCTGGTGTGTGCCTATATGGAGTGTCCATCCTGATATTCTTATCTCTTTACTATACACACTAAGCACACCATAAACCTTTTGACCTACAATCTGTCCTGCTTGAAGTGTATGTCAGTTAGGTCACTGGTGGTACAGAACTTTTGGGAGTATCCAACCACTGTCTGATGTGGCTGACAGCTCACTCCATATGAAGCAACTTATAACTGACACTGCTTGGGTAATTAAGAGCCAGAAGAAAGATAGCCTAAATATCTAGGTTAAAACAAAAGGAGTAAGTACACACACAAACAGGCACATGCACGCGTGCATGCACACAAATGACAGCTAGTGATATCCTGCTATACTAGTAGAAAAGTGTCTAACCGAGAGGCTTCCCCTGGAAGCAGGTGAAAATGGTGAGAAACCCCTGCAGCCAGACATTATTCAGCAAGGTCAAAATTAGAGGTCTCCATCAAATCACACACTCATAGCTCCAGGAATCTTGTGGAAGAGGAGGCAGAAATATTCTAATAGAGCAAGTGGAGGACTCCAGGAGAACAAGGCCCTCAGAATCAACTAAGCTGGGCACATATGAGCTCACAGAGACTGAAACTGCAAGCACAGAGCCTACATGGATACTCTGCATGTATATTAGAGCTATTAGCTTAGGATATGCACAGGATTCCTGACTATGAGAATAAATGGGTCTTGCTTCTTTTGTACCTTCTTGTGACTCTTTCCCATTGACAGATTGCCATGTTCAACTTCAATATACAAATTCTTGCTTCATCTTATGTTTTAATTTATGATGTTTGGTGGCTATCTCTTAGAAGACTGTTCTTTTCTAACAAAAGATATAAAGGGAATTGATCTGGAGGGGACTAGTAGTGGGGAGGAACTTGGAGGAGTGGTGGGTGAGAAACTATAATCAATATATTATACAAGATAAGAATATATTTTAAGTGAAACATTGTTTTATATTACATTTACCAATTTTATAGAATATTCAGAATTCAATATATTTTTATTGTTTGGATGTTTATCTTTCTTTTGTAACCATAGGGTTATTGGGTCTTTCTAATTATTTTTCCTCTATGAAGTTGTTATAGGTTCATTTTCACTTAAGTGATTTTATAACCTACAAGTATTAAACCCACATTCACTTGGGGACTATTAAAATTCTACTTAGCTTATTTATTGTTCTGTTGTTGGTTAGTTTGAAATGTTTTTCTTACTGTAATACTATTATAAGTGAAAATATGCAAATATCACATTGGGCTCAGCGTTCAATCTTCCTAAATTCTAAGTCTATGGAATTCGAATAACTCAATCAGGTTGTAATGGTATTTTATTTTACTTTTTCTGAGGATCCACAAATTCCAATTTCCATTAATTGCTTCACAGAAGTACTGATTATTACACATTCCCACCAAATTACCTTTTAATATTTATAATAATAATGCATAAGAGATACACATAACTCAATACTTATGTCCTAAATTGTCCTAACATGCTCTCCATCCACAAGCTTTCTTAGTCCAACTCACAAACATTGTCTACATTCTTAAAAATACAAACAAACAAATAAAGTGAAAGCACATGATCAGGTGTCACAATAATACCCCAACCCTGATTCCAATTTCTGTCTTTGATTCTTTCTATTGCCATGACAAAAGATCCTGACTAATGCAACACACACACAAAAAAAAAAAAAAAAAAAAAAAAAAAAAAAAAAAAAAAAACCTGTGTTTATTTAGACTTAAGAGTTTCAGAGTGTAGTGTCCATAATGGTGTAGAAAAGGCATGGTGGAGCACAGGTTCCTGGGCTTTCATAGATAAGAGTTCAACTCTTCATCCACAAGTAAGGGGCAGAGAAAGCCATTTTGAGAAAGGCACAGGTAGAACCTTAATTCTTTCTCTTACTGACACACCTCCTTTAACAAGGTCTCATTTTCTAATGCTTTACATCAACAGGGGATCAAGTGCTCAAACAATGAGCGTATGTGATAATTTTTATTCAAACTACCACAATTTATCTTCATTTTCCACTTCTTCATAATTAACAGTACTGGATCCCTTGTTAATGGGACTGTAAGGAGAGTCTTAAAATGACCTGTGCCTAAATCCATGCAAATTCCTGTTTCATGGCAGTTCTTTGCTTGGACACTCTCGGAACTTTTTTCTTCAAAGCTTTATTCTGTGGTTGACTTTTCCCAGAGACTTCATTAACTTGATTGTCCTTGAGACACCCATCATAGCTGTCATATGGTAGAAACTATATTCCTTTTTTAACCAAATGTGTGATGTAATTATTTGTTATTTTAGAGTAGTTGCAAAAAAGAAATTTCCTCACTTCAATCCCAGGCTTTCTCCTCAAGTTCCATGTTAGCGAATATGTATTTTAGAGACTGTAAGAGATTTTTGGTGACCTTTCCATTTATTTGCTCTCATGCTTTACCAAGCACTTTACCACAGTCCTGTGTGCTTCTGACTCTCACTTGTGCTTTTGTGCTTCAAGTTCTGTGTCCCTGATGAGTGACTTCTTTGTTGTTTTATTTAAAACCAATACAGAACAAAATTATATTGGTGTTTTCTGAATTTTTAATAAAAAGATATGCCATTAATGATTATCACAGCAAATATCCATCTGCCACGGTTTGTAAAGTGAAATAATTCACATCATAGTTACTTTTAAAGTTTAAAATATTTACATTATATTCACTTTAGTGGCTTCATAAAGTTATAGAATAGAGACAAGCAAATGAATTTAGAGGGCTATCTGTTCTAGAACAGAGACAAATGGCTACATCTTAGTACTGTAAAACTTCAGGTTGAAACTATTTGAGCTTATGGATTTTCTTTACTGTTTTAAACAAAGAAAACAAAGCAGAACCAACCAGTATCTTCTTACCCACAGGGACAGTTAAAGAGCATTATATCCAGAAAAAGAGGTGGGGAATTTTTTTTTCTTTAAATGAATGCTATGTGGCAAAAAGTTGTAATTACCAGTCTGGAGCTGAGTTAGAAAATCACTGACTATAATAAGACACAACTGAGCTCTACCTCTGGGAGAAGTATTACCCGGATCACAAAATCAAAAGCTCTCTAGGTAGAAATAAACAATCAAGTCACAGATACATGGATGGAATGTTATGCTTGCAGAATAATGACTTGTGTGCCTAGCATCCTCAGAAGAACTAACTCTGACCTGCTTAGCTGCTTGCTTCCGTTGAAATACCTTCCTAATGTACACTTGCATGAATTCAAAATCATATATTTATTGTGCTTCTGAGTCATAATAACATTGATATAAACTTGTCTTTTAATAAGATAGGAGTTTATCAAGGATGAAAATTCAGATTTAACCAATCTGTCTCTCCCTCCATGACAGCTCTGGGTTTTCTTCGTAGTCACCTTCAAAGATAGGTGTGTGTTTTTAAAAAGTTAATACACTCAAAACAATATATTCAGTGAAAAAAATTATCAAACACTGAACTGGATATGGTGGCACAGAATCCATATCATTCTTCAAACGGCCCAAAGCAGTTACCTAAACACAACAGCCACAGTGCATCATTTTAAACGGGCAGATGTGGATGACACTTGAATCATGACAGTCCAACACTGCTGGTTCATCTGTCAGCTCAGAAGAAAATACCATGGAAGACAATGAAGGATAGAAGAAAGACAGAAAGGCCAACATCAAGACAAGAGATTATAGTAAACACTGTGTTATAAATACTTTGCAGAATGTAGTATATATTTAAATATCATTTTACTTTAAAATGTTTTATGAAATATAAATTTATTTAATTACTTTATATCCCACACATTGTCCCTATCCCAGACATGCTCTCCCACAGTCCTCCCACTTTTTCCACCCCCTGTTCCCTTCTAATCAGGCTGTGTGTTGGGGCCTCCATGAGTATTTTCCCACCCTGGCACATCAAGTCTCTACGAGGTTAGGTGCATCTCACCAACTGAAGCCAGCCAAGGCAGCCCAGTTAGAAGAACACATCCCATGTACAGAAAACAGCTTTTGGGATAGCTCCTGCTCCAGTTGCTTGGGACGGACATGAAGACAAAGATGCACCTCTGCTACATATATGTAGGAAAGCCTATCTCTGCTTTTCTTGTAGACAGGATAAATTTTGGGTCAAAAGTTTTTTTGGTGAGTTAGTGTCCCTATTGCTCCACTAGAGTTCCTTCCTGGCTTCAGGACATAGTCTCTTCAGTTTCCATATCCCCAATGCTATGAGTTACAGCTAAAGACACCCCCGTTGATTCTCAGGCGCTTCCCTTATTTCAGGTCTCTACCTCTTCCTAGAGATGCCCCCAACCTAACCACCACTATTGACGATTTCCATTCACTGTCAAGACCGTATGGCCATGTCTCCTGTCCCTCCCCACACCTGATCCTGAACCCGCTGATTCCCCTTCCAATCCCCTCTCCCACCCATCTCCCTCCTTCCATCTGCTCCTAGCTTCTATAAGGAAAGGGACACTGTCAATAGGGAAAAAATTCTACAGATAAGGAAAGCTCTTTACCAACTGTACCTCTGACAGAGGCCTAATATTCAAAATTAATAAAGAACTCAAGAACTTAGAAACAAACAACCCAGATAACCCAATTGAAAAATGGAGTACAGAGCTAAACAGAGAATTTCTAACAGAGGAATCTCAAATGGTTGAGAAGTACTTAAAGAAATGTTCAAAGTCTTTAGTCATCATAAAAATGCAAATCAATACAACTCTGAAGTTTCATCTTACACTCATCAGAAAGGCTGAGCGAGGACATGTTGGTGAGAATGTGGAGCAATGAGAATACGTGTCCACGGATGGTGGGTGTGCAAACCTTTACAAAATTTGTAAATCTATCTGACACTTTGTCAGAAAACAGGAATAGTTCTACCTCAGTTCATAGCTACACCACTCCTGGGCATATGCTACCAGTTGCTCCACCATCTCACAAAGACACTTGCTCAACTATGTTCATAAAAGCTTTATCACAGTAGCCAGAAACTGGAAACAACCTAGATGTTCCTCAACTGAAGAATGGATGAAGAAAATGTGTTATATCTATACAATGAAGTATTATTCAGCTAAAAACAAAGATATCATAAAATTTGCAGTAAAAAGAATGCAACTTGAGAATATCAGTCTGAGTGATGTAACCGAGCCTCAAAAGGACAAGTATGGCATGCATTCACTGATAGGTGTATATTAACCAGATAATACAGGACACCCATGCTGCACTCCACAGACCCAAAGAAGCTAAAGAAGTAAGAAGGCACAAGCCAGGATGCTTGAATCTCACTTACAAGGAAGAATAAATATAATTTATAGATTTTTGAAAAGAATACTGAAATTGTGTACCAAAGTAAAATATGATTTAGAAGTTCAAGTAAACAATATCTCAAATTCTCTTATTACACAAAACTACTAAGAAATAATATAATTAACATTGTACAGTATAGAAATCACCTGTAAAAATATTACCATGGAAAACAATTAATTGCAGCATCTTATATATTACCGTATAAAATGTAATATGTCATTATATATTATCACATGAATTACACTTTGTAATAAATATAAGCTTTCCAGGAAAGAAAAAGAAATATTTTCTGGTTCTGATCATAAGATAGTTATATTTGAAATAACTGAATACATCTCCTCATGGAGGTATATTAAAAAGTTTACATCAAAGTTTATTGCTACTGTGTTGACCCCCATCAGAAAGGAGGAACTGAATCCTCTGTGTGCTGTAGGAAGCACCAGGTTGGCTGAGAATTACCTGGAGGAAAGCTTTCTGGTTGGCTTTCACATGAATGATCTCTCACTTCATATTACATTCTTTTTACTTCGCTGGACCAGATGATAGTGAATTAGTTATTTTTAACATACCTATTTTTTTTAAATTATAATGAAGCTACTTAACTAACACTTGAGGGTGACCCTGCTGGTGTCCAGACAGGGAAACAAAAGGTGAAGAGATATCAGCCTGTAGCAACAATTCTAAAGTGTCTGATATCAGCTCATTCATCCCCCACAAAATTAAGCACAGGATTTTGGAAAATATCCTGGTATTACACAATCCCTGTTGCACTGGATAGAGTAATAGCATTAGAACTTAACTCAGGGTATTTATTATTTCCTCCAAGAAGGGGGAGTCCAGAGCTAGACAAGCTGTACTGGCTTGAGGAATTAGAAAAGACTGGTTTCTTATCTATCACACAGTTAGTGTAGACATTATTTGAGCTATTAGCAACCTTGGTCCTGGTTCTGGGAGCTTGGGAGACCCTAGACTATAAGAATCATTTAGACTATTAGGTGTCTTTGTTCCTGTTTGTGGGAGCTTGGGGACCTATAAAAACCATTTAGACTACTATTCACCTCTGGTCCTGGCTGTAGGAGCAGATGTGGACTGGCTCAACAAATAACACAGGTCACCTGGTTATTACAGTCTCCGTTCATAGTGTTCTGTGTGGAAGACAATGGCTTTTATATTTCATTTGTTTGTCTGTTGTTGTTTCAATATTCTTCAAATTGCAAAGAAAATCCTGCATGCTTAATATTTCTATTTTTGTTTGGAGTTCTCCAGGCACAGGTACTTGTGCTAAGTTCCCAAAAAATTCTAAGACTACAAATATACTACAGGTTTCCCTATTTCCTATCAATACCTTGTAATTAAATGATATAAGATTCATTCAAATATTAACTAAATGACCAGCACGCTGCTCAACATAGATAACTAGCACTTGTGGTTTTAAGAACAACGTCTTTTCCACTTCCTCAATAAAGCCATTAGAAGAATCGGAACTGACCTAAGGTACACTATTATTCTCAAATCAAAAATAAGAATGCAATTCTAGGTCAGTTCAAATATTTATTAGTAACTGTCATGGAATGTGTACAACATACTAGGTCTAATATGTATCGTTCTTTTGTTACTAATTTTTATTGTATACAATCTCTGTGGATATTTCCTGTAATAGACTGGTATATAGACTGGTACAACCATTTCTAGTATATGTCAAGTATGTTTGACAAACAATTTCTGTATAGTTTTAAAATATTGTTTATATGCTTTATCAGATATATTGCAACATATTTGTGAAATCTCATTTTTTGAGTATACAGGAGTTTGAAGTAATGATTTTATTTATTTTCAATAAATATGACAATCTATGTAAATTGGTTTTTGTGTGCTGATTAGACAGAAATATCAGCCTTCACTAAGAAACCAAAACCCAGAAGAATGGATACTAAGCTGCTAATTAAGGATCTAGTTATAGATGAAGATACTATATCTCAATTATTTAAATATAAGAATTAAATGTTTTAAAGTTCAAAGTATTTTTATTTTCTTAGTAGTTTGCCTTTTGATAAAAACATGCTGCATGTCTCTAAGGCAATATAGTGTTAACACTTGTTTCATTTCAGTTTTATGTTTGAGAGTGCTTTCTTATACTTATGAATGTGTATCATATGTGTGTCTGCTTCTTCCAGAAACCAGACAATGTTGTCAGAGCCTCTATAACTGGAACTACAGGAGGATATGAGCCACGATGTGAGCTCTGGGGGTAACTTGGCTCCTTTGCACAAGCAGGCAGTACTTTTAAATACTGTGCTGTTACTCCAGTCCCTAAAAATGTATACTATTTAAAAAAGGCTTTTTAAAATTACTAGACGCAAAACCATGTTTTGTAATTGTTTTATTTGTCTGAACACATAATCTGGAAAATAATTTTGCTATTTATAAATTATAGAAATAAATTTTGCAATATTTATTCACTAAGATGATACTTAGAAGTTTTGAAAGCTACTAGCACAATTATTAATGTTATTATTATAAACTACCAATTTGGAAAGTCAAATGCTCCTTGTAAGAAAAATTTGCTTGTTTCCTTTGTAAGCATTTTCCTTTAGAAAGGCAGCCTTGGACTTATAAGTTATTTTTCCCTGAAGTTTATATGCTCCTCTAATTAAAAAATGTCACAAATGATGTGTTTATTCATTTATATTTTATCATTAATAAACTTGCAAATATGTTTTGCAATGGGTATTAGTCATAATAATTCTCCAGTAATATTTTCACAAGATAGTAATTCTTTTAAATTTTAGCAATAATGCTTTTTTAACTATGTCATACTTGTTATTAAAAGCAGAATTATTTAGGCATCCGTGTTGGTGATATTTCATGGGTACAGCATGGATTGCTAAAATGGATCTGAACATGTTAACTAGTAGATATATTAACATAGAAAGAGAGGGCAAGGGAAGTATTTCCCAGGGAAGAGCACACAGATAGATTATCTAGTATCAGGTTATAAGCTCAATGGCATAATTATGTATTTTTATTTACATATTAATAAAAACAAATAGCAGCTTGTTCAATAGTTCAACTTGGCTCACAAGGAGTTGGATGTCATTTTCTCATAGGGAGCAGGAAATTGTCCTCACATCTGTCCTTGGATAGCATTTCTTACATCATGCTTTTTCATCATCAATTATTACCCATCAATGGTCAAAGTGTTTATCACATTCAGAAATGGAGAAAACCAAACAAAATTTTGTAGTGAACAATTTCCTTGCTACAGGATTTTCTCTAATTATATAATGATTTCTGAAAATAGTCTTGCTTACTATTGCTTAATATTTTTAGTTTCAGTAAATGTTAATGCCTTTCTTGTGGTTACATGTTCATTCAACAACCACCACAAAGAAAAAAAATCAAAACATTCTAATGAAATCCATAGAAAATTGGGAATTAACTCTTTTGTAAAGTCGAGAGAAAAAACAACAGAGAATCCACAGCTACCACCGTGTATTACATCTGAAGCCTTTTGGCATTGAACTTTAAAACTCTAGTTCAGAGTTTTGTATGGTAAAGGAAAGATTAATTATGCAAAACCAATTATTTTCTGCACAGGGATACTACCATTCATATTTCATAGCTATTTTGGAAGAAGACACAGTAGGGTACAAAGACTTCATTTATTTCAGTTGTATCTGAAAGCTACATAATGAATATGCTTATATACCCACAGAATGAGATGGAGAGCCAAGTGCCTTTCTTCTAAAGCTAAAGATCTTTAATTTCATTAATCATTCCATTCATTTATATTTTAGGTCATATCCCACTTCCCTGTTACCCGTCCACAAGCTGCCATCCCACATCTGTCCTCTCCTTCCTCCCCTTTGCCTTTATGAGGGTGCTGCTCCTCCATTCCAGCATCCCCCTATGCTGGGGCATTAAACCTGCCCAGAACCAAGGGTCTCCCCTACCTCTGACGTCAGACAAGGTCATCTTCTGCTACATGTGGAGCCATGGATCCCTCCTCACTGCTTTATTTGTAAGTTGTCTCCGGGAGCACTGGGTGGTCCAGCGAGCCAATGCTGTTCATCTTATGGGGTTTCAATCTCCCTCTGCTGGCTGGTCCTCCCAAGGAACAGCGTCACCAAGTTCCTGTCAGCAAGTGCCTCTTGGCAACAGCAACAGTTCTCCAATTGGGGTGAGAAGGCAGGTATTGGTGTTTGCAGACTTGGTGGACCCTTACGTGGGGCAGGCCCAGGATGTCCCTTTCTTCAGTCTTTGTTCCATTTTTGTCCCTGTTCGTTTTTTGAACAAGAACGTTTTTGGGATAAAATCTTTGAGATGAGTGGATGGGCCCATCCCTCAACCGGGGGCCATGCCTATCTACTGGATGTGGATATTCTTTATTTCTCTCTCTGTGTCATCTAAGTTTTAAAATAACCGTCCTTACCTCATAGAGAACGGCAGCCCTGAAAGATCAATATCAATTTATATTAGTAAATGAT
This sequence comes from Micromys minutus, assembly GCF_963924665.1. Taxonomy (NCBI): domain Eukaryota; kingdom Metazoa; phylum Chordata; class Mammalia; order Rodentia; family Muridae; genus Micromys; species Micromys minutus. The sequence continues at coordinate 70,754,817 of NC_137977.1, read as the reverse complement.
CAAGAATTTTCTATTTAACTGCAAGTAAAAATAGAGGCTTTTAAATGCAAGTGCAAAAATATGTCTCAAAGTTAGATACAAAGCTGTGCTGTGGCATCAGATAATTTATGCTCTCCCCCAGTGTTTTCTTTTTCTAAGGGCAGTTGAATAAATGAGGAACCTGGATACAATTAACTTGTTTTAAACCTACCATTTCCTTGAACCCATACTATATTTTAAAAGAAATTGTCAATTTTGATGAGTGACACCAATGTTCTGTCGACCCAAAGACTCTTCCTGCTTCAGCTGTGTCTGACTTCTGTGCATAGTCAATTTGTGGCTCTTTCCTTGAGTATTCCAAAGCCATTTCTACTGACTTAGGCTGTGAAATGTAACATCAGGCTGATTGAAAGCAAGTCTTGTAATTGAATTACCTTATATAAATTTTCACTGATCTTTTTCAAGTCTGTTATATTTCTATCATTTACATTACTTGTAGCATATGAATTACATTAAAATAAAACATGCTTAGGTCAACATAAACATTATTGGACATTCTGTCATAATATCCATGTCAAATTAGTTCAATTTTAAATTATTATTATTATTATCATCAATTCTTTAAATTAATATTAATATTAATAATAATAATAATAATAATAATAATAATAATAATAATAATATATTGTGAGACTTCCATACAATGTTTTTGAGCATATTAAACCTCTCCCCAATTTATCCAAATTTTACATTACCACCTTACCCATTCTACCCAAATCTATGGTCTCCTAATCCTTCCTTTTTATATTACATTGAGTCCAGCTTGTGCCTTGAGAGTGGGTGCTTGCTGGAATCAACTTACCTGGGGCCATGTGTTTTAAAAAAGCTGTCTCCCTTTCCTAACAAATATCAAATGCCCCAATTTTTTTCAACTTCAGTTGTGACTTCATGTTCACATCCGAACCTGCATGTTCAAATTTTGCAAGTCTTATGCATGCTGCCATAATCTCTGTGAGTTCAGCTGTGCCACTCCCATGTTGCACCTGTTAACTACTGCTGGCATCATGCATTATCTGTGGCACTTACAATCATTGACCTCCCTATCCCTTCCATGAACAGTATTAAGCCTTTGAGTGAGAGGTGTGGTATGAAGGGCTGTGTAGTGCACAGTCTTTTATACCCTACACAATAACCACTTATTTGATAATCTATGAGCTAATAACTATCTATGACAAGACATTTCTGTGGTGTGAAGTGAGATATGCACTAATCTACTGGTATAGCAGTCTGTAGGACTCATTTTAACACTGTCCTTTCTTATAATGATATTCACACATTCTTTTATAGGTGTGATAATCTATGTGGTCTCAGGTTCATGGTACAGTCGGCATTAGATTCAATCACTAAGTGGTTGGTTTCTTAAAATATAATATATGTGTCATTGTTGTACCACTGGTCCTGTCTTATCAGGCCCAAAATCATTGTTACAAGACTGGAAGACTGATGATTATAGCACCATCTGAGACACTTGAAACAAAGTGGAATAAAGTTGCCATATCGGTATTGACTTGATTTCCTTTTGTTCTATGAGTCCAGTATACAGTGTCTTCTGCAATATGGTCTTACAGTCACATTTTGGAGGTTATCAAAAATCATGAGCAGTAACCTAAAATTTATAAAGCCCAGAAAATCGAAGATCAATTTTTAAAATTTAACATCTTAATACAGATTTTTATGATTTGATACTTATGGACAATTAGTGGTAAAAAGTTTAAATCTCAGTGCTTTTCAGAATTATACCTTTATTGTATCCATCAGAGCAGAAAACTTTTTGGTCACAGTAAAATCAGCATGATTTATAACAATCTCTGCTTTTAATCTGAGGTGAAGCATTTGAGCCACTGTGTGTGGTGTTACCTGAACAGAGGATACACACAATGGAAATCTGTCATATTTTATCTAGAGCCAAAGCTGTAACATGGTAACAGATGCATGCAATCCAAGAAAACACTGCCATAAAATATACATATTTACTTATACTTTAATATTTATTGTTTTTCTTTATATATTCTAGAATCTCTTACTCATAACTGTTCACCGATACTACATTTAGTATTGTGGTTGTGGCTTATAGGTTACATATAAAATTGGGACATGTGATTAAAATTTTTTTTATACAGACAACCTTGAGAATATTTTACTGTGGAGAAAAATAATGTCTTTAATGAAAGAAAATGAATGGAAGACTGTATATTGGAAACACACACACACACAAAGTTATGAGGGGAGAATCCATAGTACTTTCATATAATGTATTAAAATATCTCACAGAAATTTTAAAATATTTATGAATGGACAATTTAAAATAAATTTTCTAAATAGAAGTTCATAGTTTTTGAATAACTTTGAATAAATTGAATAACTTTTTGTATCTAAGTAGAATATCTTTCTTATGTTTCTCTAATTTTATAACAACATAATAATAAACTGAAGTTTGTGATACAAATATATATATACACACACATATATATATATATATTTATACATTTATATATGTACATGTATATAAAGACATTTCAACATTCAAGGAAATTATATGATGTCAGATATGCAAAAACACCATACATACCTTGAAAAATGTATTTATTCTTTTTTTATACATTACATCCAAATATTGTTTTTCTTCCCTCCATCCCTCACCGTTTCTTCTCTTTCCTACTTCATTTACATTCATAATAGGCAGGCATCCTTGAGTTATCAAACATGGCAAACATAGCATACAAAGTTGCAATAATACTAGGAAACTCCCCTTATATTAATACTGGATAAGGTGTTTCAGTATAAAGAAGAGTCTAGATATGCAAATACACTAATAATGTACATATCTTGAGGATAAAAATATAAGAAAAGAACTCTTAAAAGTCTCTTGTAAGTGAATATAAAACAATCAATTTATAGGAGAACATTAATACTTTTGAATGATGAAACCTAAAGGACCAAGAAATCATTTGTGATAGACAACTAGAGTATGTATGCAGCATATAGCATGTGTAAACCAAAAGCTGCTATTATAAATATAAGGTCCAACAGTGTTACTTATATAAACTATAGTGTAAAACTATCTAAAGATCTCCATGAAAGTACAGCAGTGTTGCTCAAAGATTTATAGACAAACAACTCTCTTATTTTATTTAAGGCAAGTTCAATATGAACGAAATCACACCTGGTACCAGAATCCTAGCCAAGTGCCTTGGTCTAATGAGATCACAGATTATAAAGAAGAACCCACTGCTACCATTTACTTTAACCATTAGAATTTCTAACTACACTCTAAATATTTATCATTTTTCCCACAGATTAAATGTAGTTCTACCCAGTCACCAAAGTGATAGAAACCACAAAGGAAACCCCAACTAGTTAAAAAGTGAAGGACAAGTGATTCTGGTGTATGTATCCCCAGTGGGTACATCCAGAACACAACAGTTGCAAATAAGGCTCAGAGACCACTGCAGAAAAGACTTAGACAGATTTTAAAGGATAGTGTTCTAGAAAAATCTGCCCATAATGTGCCCCCTAGAAAAGAAATAGAAGCATCTTCTGTGATACCTCAATACAATCCTACTTAATCCAAATTGAACTAGAATAACAGCAACAGACAGTGCTAATACCAAAAAGGAAATATGATATGTCTCCTCTCCAAACAAAGAACTACAGGAAATTAAGGAATGCTGCAATTTGAAGAGAAAGTCTTCCCTAGGGTTGCGACCTTAATTTGATATATATTACCAAGTAAGTGGTTCGCAATAAAATTATGTACACAAAACCAACATTAAATAGAGTCAGCAGGCTTATTAAGCGCTTACTTTAGGTTTGCCCTTGTGGTTCTGCCGTCCCTGTGCTTTCGGTGAGGAAACTGAGGACCAGATAATTTGGCAAGAAAAATAGAAGTATATAGTCCAGGCTGAGTTTTCCCTCAGAGGTTTATTTTGGATTCTAGATTATTTGCATATAAATACGTATTATCTGCATATATCTTATGGAGACACCACCTCAAAACATAATTCAAGTATTTTTCTTTCTATTTTGCCCGGTTGGAAACTAATCTCAGGGTCTTGGCATGATAGGGTCCTGTATTTAGCCCTCTTTTAAATTATTTGTTTTCAGACAGAGTCACTAACTTGCCCAGGCTGGCCTTGAACTTGGCCCTCCTGCGTCAGTTTCTCGTATTGCTGTGATTACAGAGCTGCACTCCTAGGCCTGGCTTAATAACTGGCTTTTTCCTTTTCTTCTTTCTGTCCCTGAAATGGAGCCTCCCCCTCCCTTTACTGAACCATCCACACCCCATTCCTTCTCTCTCAAAGCTTCACTATGTATCAGGGGCTAGTTAGGAATGGGCCACGTGGCCCAGCCTGGCCTTGAACTCTCAACCCTGCCTCAGCCTCTCCAATGCTGGAATTAGGCTGTGCTACCATACAATTCGTCTTTGTTTCATATAGCTTTTAAAATGCCCTGAAGGCGTGAGTACACGTGCTTTGACAGCAAACTATAATGACTTCAGATGTGAAATTTTCGACTCGAGGAATCCTGTTGGCATTCAAGGTTTCAGATCGTGGAGCACTTTGGATTTAAAAATTTGTGAGGTTCAACTGTTGTAGAGAACTGCTGAGTCACTCCCTATTTCTGTGTCTGTCAGAGACGGTAGTAATTCACAGGGCTCACTTGATTGAGCGCCATGAATTACTGTCTGTGAAACCACAGACCAGGTCCCTGCATGGGATCTGAGAAAAACACTTCATGATCAAGGGAACAAAATTCTCCCATGACCTCAGAGAAGCATGATGGTGACAGTGCTGTGAGTGGGGAAGGCTCCTTTAGAGAGACAGTTCAAAGATGATCTCTCTAAGGTTGCTAAGCTTTTCAGCTGGGACATATAGGAGCCAGCATGCGTAGATGTGGCAGGAGTCTGGGGCAACTTAGGGAGCTTTTGGGAGGACTTGGAGGAGGGCTGGCTGCATGTGAATGAGAAAGGTAAGGCCCTGAGGAAGGTTCTGAGGCAGAGTGTGTTAAGTCTGATAGGGATTTCAACAAGCTCTTTCTGGGTACAGTATGGATAATGGGTACTAGAGGATAATGGATACCAGAGTGGAAGCTTGGTCACCAGCAAGGAGGCTGTCATCCTTGTTAGGGTGATGACAACGCAAGGTGGTTAGCAGTTGGTTTGAATATTCTTGGCCATGGAGTGTGGCACTGTTTGGAGGTGTGGCCTTGTTGGAGGAAGTGTACCACTGTGGGAGTGGGCTTTAAGACACTCATGCTAGCTGCCTGGAAGTCAGCCTTCTCCTAATGGGTTCAGACAAAGATACAGAACTCTCTCAGCTTCTGAACTATGCCTGCCTGGATGCTGCCATGCTCCTGCCTTGATGATAATGGACTGAATCTCTGAACCTGTAAACCAGCCTCAATTAAATGCTGTCCTTACAAGAAAAAAAATAGAGTCAGCAGGTTATATTTATATATTTTAATTTACACATGTGTTCCTCATATATATGTATGTGAGTGTGAAGGGCTGAAGGGGAAAATAGAGAGATAGAGATATAGATAGATAGAGATAGAGAGAGAGAGAGAGAGAGAGAGAGAGAGAGAGAGAGAGAGAGAGAGAGAGAGAGAGAGAGCGCGCACATGAATTTGATGGGAGGAATGGGAATGGTTGGAAGGAGGCAATGGAGTTTATGATGTAATTAAATTTTAAATTTCAAAAGTAAAAACAAAAGCAAACTCTGTGGTAGTTTTAAAATTTGTGGATATAAGCATTTTCCTGTTTCTTTCATATATAATACTTGTGTATTTGGTGTCCTTGGTGGCCAGAAGATTAATTCCTGTCATTATACATGTTTGTGGGCTACTATGTAGGGAACTGAACCTAGGCCCCTGGAAGTATAAATTGTTGAAGTATAAATGGACTAATGGTTTTTAGATTTACAAATTTTCTTTAGTTTTCATCTTTAGCTCAGAATACCCATGAAACAATTCACAGACAATATGAAGTTGAAGAAGGAAGAGCAAAGTGTAGAGGCTTCAATCCTACTTAGTAAGGGAAACAAAATCATCACAAGAGGTAGTGGATGGGAGGGACTTGGGGGAAGAGAGGAGACCGAGGTCAAGAAATTGAACAAAGGTGTGTAGCAATGGGGAATGAGGAACCAGAAAGGCCCAGATGCCAGGAAAGTAAGAGGCTCTTAGGACGTAACTGGGATGGGATTAGCTGAAATACCCAACAAAGGGGAGGAAGAACCTGTAGAGACCATATCTAGAGGTTAGTCATGGTCCCCCAGTTGAAGGATGGGACCACCTATGTAGATTTTCCTAAAGCTGTTTGTATTTTAATGTCAGTTTCAATTTGAGTGTTTGTTAGGATGAGGATGTTTTCAGATTTACAGTTAAATTTCTGGCATACAGCAATCTGTCTACATACTCTCCAAAATACACAGGTGCCCTCAATTTACTTCAAATTTTATTTTCTTTGACGTATATTAAATCACAAATCAAAAAGTTTGCAGAATGGTTTTGATTAATGTACGGCTGTTTTCTGTTTTATGTTATGTAGTAATTAAGCACAGTATAAAGTTGTTGCACATTAAATAACATTCCTAGACAGGATTCAATCCCATTAACAAGATCCATTAGAGAAACACAGTCACCTACAAATCAATAATTTGTGTCAGTATCAGTAATTACTGTTTGTGCATAATTGGTACGCCAGTAAACCTTTGGTGGCAGCATTTGAATTGCTTGTATAGGCAAGGCAAGACTCTTTGGAATCAAACAGTGTCTAAAGGAAGTGTTAAATTTATTGTAATAGGAACCATCTTTCTTAAAAAAATTCATATATGGAATCCATAATTAATACTTGAGTTTTGTATAAATTTTTATTTATCTTCAAACCATCAAAGGTCAATGTATAACTACAAAAATATCAAAAAAGTTTATCTTTCTTATTGTCTTAGTTGACAATCATTCCATAGAATTATTTTGTATGTTACACACACATATGTACACACACATGTGCACACACATATGCATACAGAGCATAATGTATAGTCTAATAGTTGGTTTGTGGTTCTTAATGTATGTAACTTACACAAAGTAATTTAGCATGATGATCAACACAATCTAATACTGAGGAATAATTGAAGTTATCCAATACTCTCAGTTTTGGTTACAAAACTAGCACTTTCTACGCAAATGAAGCACTCTGAGCTCCATTAATAGTTTGTCAGGGTATCTCACTATTCTTTTTAAAAATATGCGATTTAAAAGTTATGATTGCTAATATAATTTTCATTGTTTTCCGTTGTTTAAACATAGATATTATTCCATTGTGTCAACATTCTGCTTTTTCCTTCTTACTCATGCTTAAATTCTGTTGCCATGGAAACAGAATTAGAAGGCAACACCTTCCAGGACAGTGTAAGACCCAAGAAATCTATCCTCATTAGTGGGTTTTATGCCTTCCAACAAGACCTTTGGGGAGTAATCACATCTTACCCTTTCTATTTCTTCACAGGATGATGCCTCTATTAGAGCTCATCAAGTACAGAGAACCTGATCTTGGGTTTTCTAGTTTCCAAAAACATTTGATCATATATTTCTAATTAGTAGAAATCACAACACTCTGTAGTATCATTTTTGCAGAAGCAAAAATTATATGACAATCTTGTTTTATTAGAGTTTGATGTTAAGCCAGCAATATAGTCTTGATTTCTAAATAATATTGTTTGTATTTAAAATAAATGTCTTGAATGTTTCAGACCAGATGATCAATAATTAGCTGAAATGTGATTCTGATTTGATTGCTTTATATTTGAGATGAGATAAAACTTTTCTTATGACAAATTTAAATAACATATTTATACCAATATTCAAAAATGTTAAAAAAAAACCTGACTTATTTAGTTATTATTCCAAAACTGAGGATGTTTTAGTTGACACAAAGTTACTTGTTTTTTTTGTAATTTCATTGTATATTTATTGATTTGAGGTATGGTTTCATATAATTCAGTTTGACCTTTACATACTTATCTGCAGCAGATTGTGATTGTCAATATTGTTCGTGTAAGAAAAGACTTAGAATCACCCAGTCTGTAAGCCCTGGGACATTGCAACATGGAACTATCTATAATAGATAAATTACCATATGAAATAATTGAGAGAAAAATGAAATAAAGTGAAATATAATATCAAGACACTCTCTAGAAACTGGCAAATTATGTTTTGTCAAAATATCCATTTTTTGTTGCATCTGTGTGGATTTGAGGTTCATCTAAAATAAGCATTCTGATCAATGAAATCAAATTGATGCCAGAAAGTAAATCCACAAATTTGTGGACACCTGGTTTTCTGTAAAAATAAAAGCCAGAAATACATAATTGGGGGAAAGATAGCATCTTCAATAAATGGTGCTGCACAAGCTGGATGGCTGCATGTTAATAATGTAAATAGATCCATACTTAAAACTGTGCCCAAAACTTAACTATAAATAAATCAAATACCTCAACATACAACACGTATATAGAAACATAGAAGGGAAAGTGGGGAAAGTGCCCTTCAACTCATTGTCACAGAAGACTCTCTGACAAAAACACCAATATCGCAGAGACTATAATGAGTAATTAGTAAACAGGAACATATAAAACTGACTTCATCAATTAGACAAAGCAACAGCATAAGAAATGGGAAAATATTTTTACCAACTCCACATCTAATAGGGGACTGATTTCCAGAATATATAAAAAACTTAAGGAGATCTATATGAAAAATAAATTCACCATATTAAAAACGTGGCACAGCTCTCAGTGAAAAATTCTTAATAGAGGAGACTCAATTACTGGAAAACATTTAAAGAAATGTTTAATATATTTAGCCATCAGGGAAATTCAAATCAGAACTACTCTGAGATTCCATCTTACACCCACCAGAACAGATAAAACCCATGAGTGCCAGCTCATTCTGGCGATGATATGGAGCACACTACCCCATTTCTGGTGGAAGAGCAAAAACTTGTATGGACTATATGGAAATTAATATTGCTATTCCACAGAAAGATGGGAGTTGATCTACATCAAGATCCAGCTGTACTACTCTTGGGTATATACCAAAAAAATGTTGCATTTTACCACAAGGATGCCTACTCAAACATATTAATTGCTACTCAATTCATAATAGCCAGAAATAAAATAAAACTAGAAATAATCTGTATGTTCCAAAACAGAAGAATGGATAAAAAATGGTACATTTAAACAACAGAGTTCTATTCAATGCTTAAAATTTTTTCACATGCAGAAATTCGCAGGCAATTGGATACTACTAGTATTAAACATCATCCTGTGTAAGGTAACCATAAGAAAAAAAAACTATAGTATGCTTTAACTTATATGTGGCTATTAGCCATTTAATAATTATCCATTCTATAATCTGCAGCCAGAGAGAAGTTAAGCCTAAAAGAAGAGAGTAGGGGATGAAATATGGATTTTCCTGGGCAGGGAAAATAGAATAGTTTAATGAGGCTTCAGTGCTGGGATAGGGAATGGGTGGAGAACATGAAGAGGAGTGAGTGATACAGGATGGAGGGATAAAACACTTGAAGAAAGAATTAGAATTGAAGGACATTTATAGGTCATGCGGAAAGCTGTTGAAATATAAACTTTCTATAATATGTCAAAGTGATCCTAAGGAAGTCTCCCAATTGTAAGAAAGATGAAATTCCAAATTAACATTGTCACCAAACAAAAACTTCTAAAAACTGACATGGAGGCCCCATGCTAAAAAAAATACCCACAGAAGTCACTGGGAAGAGATCAAGCTGTTGTCTACATAGAACCTTCATTTCCAAGATCGTGTCTTTAACTTGTTTCTCTGCACCCTATCCAATGGGCAATGTAAGCATCAATTCAACCAGAAAACCTTGGACTTGCAATCTGTCCTGCCTGCAAATGTGACAAATCTTATAGAAGTAGTCACCTGATGTCTCATTTGAATATAAGCTCACTCAATGAGATGAAACACATATTTGACCATCTCTGCTTAGGTGACCAAAACCTAGAGAGAGAAATAGCCCAGACACCTAAGGCAAAAATTCTCACTGTTTCTATTTTTAATTCAGTTGATTGTTAATATATGTTAATTCCTTAGTTAAATATCATTTAAAAACCTTAGGTCTTGTAACAGCAACTGACAGTACCAAATTAAATAAACATTGCCATGTCAAGTAACGGCTTTCTAAAACTTTGGTGATTGTTAATGCTGAATCCATAACTTTGTGCAAAATTATAGCAGTTGCAACAGAATATCTTAAATGAAAACAGAATATACAAGTCCAGGTCTAAGAAAATGGGGGTAGGGGACAAAGAGCTACTTGAGCAGAGGTAACAGCATTGGATTGTTATAAGAAAATGACTACAAATAAAATATTCAGTTGTCTGTGAAATATCTAGAACTGCAAAAACACAAAATCAGGACTCACTAAAATTCAAATATTCCAACAAACAGTCTCCCAGGTTTAAGATTTGTATTTTTCTTTCTTATAGATGAGGATTTTATTTGAAATTATAAAATAATTTTTCTCCAAATTATAGTGGGAATTTATGTTAAGAAACATCATTTCTAATTTCCATAACAAACAAGCATATACATTGGATATATTGAAATATTGTATCTATCTTCCATTTCCACTTTAAATGCCCCATCTTGCCCTACATCCCTATCTCCCAATTTCATGTCATCTCCATTCCCCTTACCCCCACTTTCCACCTCCTGCTTCATTTCTTTGTCTTCATTTAAATAAACACTAAGTCCTTTGAGAGCAGCTCAATGTGCACTGGTTTGATGACATCTACTGGGGCATAGGCAAACAGGCAGTGGTCAGGCACTCTTCTAGGTGAAGACACATACTATTCCTACAGGAGGACGTTTTTCACCAGAACTAACAGCATGTATGATTCGCTGTCAGTATATAGGTATGCAGAGCATTGGTAAAATGCAGACATTTTCAAGGTATAGTGGGAAAGAAAGTGAATGCCTATGAGGAACATCCCCACCTTTTCTGTGGCTGGTACAGCTCTGTGTTGTAATGCATACTTGGTGGATGGCAGACCTGAGCTGTGATGTACTGTTAGGGTAACTGTTGATCTCAGCTACTGGCTGCTCAAGTAGTTAGTGCGGCAGTGCTGTTTATGTGTTTGTGTTCTTCGATAACCTGATTTGCCCTTGAGTACTGAATACAGCTGGAGTCAATGCCTTTGCTGACAATCATTCTACAGAGAGGATGATGTACACACACCCTACACCAAACCACACCACTCCAAACTACAATATGCATTCCATGACACAACATAACACACCATACCATACCCCACATGCCGTAGCACAGACAAAAGAACACATATACCACAGTATGCCATGCCACACCATGCCACATCATGCCACTCCATTCCATATCATGCCACACAATGCCATGCTAAGTCACACCACATTATACCCCATGTACCATAGCATACCACATATACCACACACACACACACACACACACACACACACACACACAGACACACACACACACACAAACACACACACACAGAGAGAGGGGGGACAGAGACAGAGAATCGTTTTCTCTTCATTGCAGCTCTCTTAAACACCTGTCAATTACGTTAATCTTTTTTAGTGAGAAGTCATTTAACCCAAGATCTACACAATCATCAATGTTGACCACTAATCTTAGCTATTTGATGAACAATAAAATTTGTATAACCAAATAAACCACCAAGTTGTTTTCTGTGTCAAAAATCTGTTAATCCCTACAATTTCTTAAGGTCACCTCTGAGTCCATGGCTACATATAGTTTTTCAGGACATTTTAAAAGTGTTTTCATAATGCCATATAGTTTTCCAAATGCTCTGTGAAAACAGCTTAATATTTGTTATTTTTAGGCATCATAGATCAACTTGAAGTTTATAGTGGTATCATATACAGAACTCAATGTATAGGCAGGAAGCTAAATGTTACTTATTCTTTCAATTGATAAATAAGATCACTCTAGTAGCAATTCATTCATCACCTGTTTATTGAATCTCTCTGGCTAGTTTGTTTTAGGGGATTCCTTTTCGTATTTAGGACAAGGTAAAAGTTTAAGCTGTTCATAAGATATCCTAGACTGTAAGCAAAACTGTGATTTCCTGTGTCCTATATAAGGCGTTGTGGTGATACTGACATCTACTTCATTGCTGAATGCTAATTTTGCATAGAACCAAAAAAATTGTTTTGAGCACATCTGCAATTTGTCAATCTGCAAACAATGCCCTTAATGCCAGACAAAAACCGTTTATTCAGAAACTCACATTGCCAAAAGTCTCACACACAATTATAAGATTTATGATAGCTTTCAGTTTTCTTTACTTTTGCTGGCATACACTTGAGCACATTACTTTTGCAAGAAAACTAGCTCGAGTTGTGAATATGACTTAAACAATAAAAGCCAAAAAGATCCATAGTGCCCCTGCCTTCTGTACATCAATATTCCAATGTACTCATATTGAGCTGTGGCTTCATGCATTTAGGTAGCCACAGGATCACTTGAAGTTCATAAAGAGTACAAAAAGCCTGCCCAGCAAATTTGGATGTTAGTAAATTGTGAAGTATTGGTTGACAGGGACAGAAAATTGGAACAAAGAGCACACTGCCACATCTTTATTATACTGAAAAAGATATGAGATTCTAAATCTGCTAGAAATGGGTTTTCTGAGCTCAAGTTTAATTACAAATCAAAGGCTGGAACTCTCTAAGTTATTATCAAGAAGACAATTAATGCAACCATTCTGAAATTATTTATGACTTTAAGTTAAGTTAGACTCATTGGGGGAACTTTTTAAATGCAGCCAGACAACCTTGAATATGCTTCAAATTCTATAATAATAGAGGTTGACATAATTTACATTATGGGTCATATATAAATATTTAAATGTATAAAATTATCTGTGCAGACTAGGTTTTATTTTTATATTTGTCATCAGCTACACATATGTTAGAATCATTTGAAATAAGAGGACCTCTACTAAGAAAAGGCTTCCCATGAAATTGGCCTGTAGTCATTTTCTTGACTGATGATTTTTGTGGTAGGGTCCAGAAAATTGGGGTTGGTAATATCTTTGGGCACATGGTACTGGGATATATAGTAAGCACGGTCAGAGCAAGCCTTGGAAAGAGAATCGATATGCAGTATCACTATGTGAAAGCCAGCATAGAATGTAAGTGCCTGCCTCTAGGTTCAGACACTGAGTTTCTGCCATGACACTCCTGGGAGGATAGATTTCAATCTGTGAGAAGAAATTAATTCCTCTCTCCCTGAGTTGACTCTAGGAATGGTGTTTCATCATACAGCAATAGAAACCTGAACCAAGACATTATACCACTTCTACTATAATTCAGTGAATTTGCAGTTCCTTCTGAACACCTAAGAAGAGGAGAATAGAAACAGGCTTTAACTTGTTTTATATTAGGTTCAGAAAACAGATCCACTGTCAGAAGCTGTTACAGAATACTAAAAATGCCTATGGGATTTACAAGCTATCTTATGCCAGCCACAGTAGATCACAACTGTAGTCCTTACCTTAAAAGACTGAAGCAGGTAAATTGTCATCAGATGAATCAGCCAAGACTGCCCAGTGAGTTTCAGGTCAGTCTGAAACTACTGCACAATCTGTCCTAAGAATTTATCTTGAATATTTATATATAATTATAATTATGACTGTATGACTAAAGTGTCATAATCAACATAACACCATGATTCTATGCATAGGGGAATTAGTCTGTTTTCATATGACCAAATTTTTGTATGCCATCAAAGCAATTTTTAGAGATGTTAGACACACTGGTCAATTCAAAAATATATCCAAACAACTTGTGACATAGATTCTGATGATAAAAACAAACCTTCCAAATTGCTGAGGCATTTGTACTCTGATAGCCAATTAGAAATCTATACACTGGATAAAAAGAATTGAAACTAGATAGCTCATGAAGAAGCAGACATTAAAAACATAATGAAATCTCAGAATTCTTAAACAAGTTAACATGAAATGATAAACTAGGTTACACTGGAATGACAGACATGAGACTTACTTAGCAAATTCACCTGAAAGATATAATTAATAAACTTATCAATAAGCAATGTGAAACAAATAACAAAGTCTTACAATCTGAAAATATTAAACATTATCAACAACATTTTCATTTATTCAAAACAGGTTTTGACCAGTGGAAGACTTTAAAATGCACTAGTAACAATATTTTGTTGCATATTTAAAATAAGATATTAATACAAATGTTTCAATGATAAAGAAAGCAAGATTAATATAAATTGAATGAAATTGCATAGTTATTAATATTAATATTAATATATTAATAATTAAGATATTTATATTAGCAATTAACATTAATATTAAAATATTTTGTTTTAACATTTTCTTTGTAAGAGTGTCTTTCGTGTCATTTTTGTAGTTCAACATTTACTGGAGAACACTAATGAAACTGTGGGTGTAAGTATTTACATCTTAAACTAATAAATATGACTTCGTCTGCGGCTTCTACACACTTCATTTCACATCCAAATGTGGAAAACGAATGAAACAATCTTTGAATTTATTTTCCCCTTATGCTGACTTAAGATGAAAAAATATATAGACTGAGAAAATATCTTTTTTTTCTCTATGAAATTGCCTCTCAAAATTAAGTACCTTCATTAAGTACTATTTAAAACAATCTGTCATCACTCACAGATCCTTTTTGTGTTGCATTCAAGATGTCCACACAGACCCCAAACATAAAGATCTAGCTCAGATCCTACATCCAGTTTCCAGGCATTGGTATCTTCTGCATGTGATGCATGCAAACTTTAGGCTTCTACTAGGAGATATCTTTCCTGACTCTATCCACAAGTACATTCTGAAAACAAACAAACAAAAAACCCCAAGACATCCAATTTAGCCAACCAGTTAGATTTGCCATATTCTTTTCTTGGTTCTAACCTGGTGACTCTCCCAGAACCTTTGCACTAGTGCCTTCCCTGGAAGCAGTTCATTCAAGGATGTATATTATAGGAGTGTTTGAGTTGAGGAAAGAGACTGGGTAAAGATGTAATTGTTTTGTAGACTCAAAAGTAAAATATAATAAAAATATGGTATGGAGATAGTTGAAGACAAAATGTAATGTGTCAGAACATTTTAAAAAGAAAGCAATGAGATGTGTCTAGAATTGTAGAAGCAAGTATTTCCTAGACAGCTTAGCATTCTTAAACATTCTGATGACTTGGGTAACTTAGATGTTAAGATAAGCCCAACTTTGATCTTAGTACATGAAAACATTTACCCATATTGTCTTTTTTTTTTTTTTTTTTTTTTTTTTTTTTTGTCTTCAAAACAAGATTTATTTTTTTTAACATGAAAATACATGGAAAATACATTGGTCTCTTATCTTTTACAAATAAGACTCAAATTAATAATCATAACAAGAAGTGTTTCTTGAGATATTTCCATCTACACAAAAGACTAACAGCTTACTATTTTTTTTAAAGATTTTAAACATTTTTTGCTTAAAATTATACATTTTTGTCAGTACTGTTTTTTCAGACATTAAAATAAATTTTACATCAAACCATGTGAATATGTTTTTTAGTCAGTACTTGATTTTTTTCAAGGGCTTGACAGTATGCATTGAAAACGTACTAGTTGCAATAAGCGTAAAGTACATGCAAAACAAAACGCAACATGGAAATAGTCAAAGTCTTCTTGTTTTGTGAATATATGTATAGTTTTTGTTTTCTTTATTTCTTGGACTTCATACAGTCTGTGAGTTGTTTCTGGGGGCGTGCAAGCCTCTGGGGTTGTCTTAAACACTATATTAAAATTAAGAAAAGTACTGTTTAATTGTCCATTCCAATGTTGAGTCTTAATTAATATGTAAAATATAGTCATAAAAATTTTGAAAATTCACTTTGAAAATTATTTTATGAACAGTATCAATAAAGAAGTCACAATAAAGTACATCGTTAGTGAAAAGATACATTTACTAGTTAAAAGCAAAAAAAATTTAAGAAGGAAATCAGAAACATTTTTGACATGCTGAGAAGTTGTTATAAAATACCATGTTGAAATTTATAATTTGTATCTCTTCTCTGTGACCTTGGTTTATAACATCTTAATATACTCTTTCCTATGGTCAACACCACATTTTTTTAATTGAAGAAATTTATTTTTAAAAAACAAAAATGAATGTACAGATTTTAAGCATTTTTGCAAAAAGGTATATGAATTCATTTTTGTCAGTACTGGATTTTTTTTAAAGGTTTGACAGTGTGGATAAACGTCTTACTAGTAACAATGAGCATAAAGTACATGTAAAACAAGATTTAGCCTGGAATTAGTCAAAGTTTTCTTGGTATGTAAAGAATAAGCATAATGGTTTTTTAATTTTCTTTCTTGTTTTTTTTGGCCTTTTTTTTTTCTTGAACTTCATATAGTCTGTGAGTTGTTTCTGGCGTATTCAGAGCTTTCTGGGGTTAGTATACAATTATCCGTGACTGCACATTATGTTTGTTCTTTTGTGACTGGGTAATCTCACTCAGGACGATATTCTCTAGATGCATCCATTTTTGTAAGAATTTCAAAAAGTCATTGTTTCTGATAGCTGAGTAGTACTCCATTGTGTAAATATACCACAATATTTGTATCGACTCATCTACTGAAGGACATCTGGGTTTTTCCCCAGCTTCTGGCTATTATAAATAGGGCTGCTATGAACATTGTGGTGCATGTGTCTTTGTTGTATGTTGGAGCTTCTCTGGAATATATGCCCAGAAGTAGAATAACTGGGTCTTCAGTTAGTACTATGTCCAGTTTTCTGAGGAATCGCGAGGCTGATTTCCACAGTGGTTGTACCAGTTTAAAACTCCACCAACAGTGGAGAAGTGTTCCTCCTTCTCCACATCCTCGCCAGCATCTGCTGTCATCTGAGTTTAGATCTTAGTCATTCTGATAGGTGTGAGGTGGCATCTCAGGTTTGTTTTGGTTTGCATTTTCCTGATGGCTGATGATGTCGAGCACTTCCTTATATGGTTCTCAGCCATTCCATATTCCTCAATTAAAACTTTTTCTTTGGTTCAGTATATCAATTTTAATAGGGTTGTTTGATTCTCTGGTGTCTAGCTTCTTGAGTTCTTTGTATACCTTGGATATTAGGCCTCTATCTAATATGGGGTTGGTAAAGATCTTTTCCCAATCTGTTGGCTGCCATTTTGTTTTCTTGGCAGTGCCCTTAGCCTTACAGAAACTCTGCAATCTGGTTAAGTCCCATTTGTCAATATTTGACCTTAGGGCATGAGCCATTGGTGTTCTGTTCGGAAAATTTTCCCCTGTGCCTATGTGTTCTAAGGTTGTCCCTAATTTCTCTTCTAATCATTTTAGTGTACCTGGTTTAATGTGAAGATCTTTGATCCACTTGCACTTGAGCTTTGTAAAAGGAGATAAGAAAGGGCCTATTTTCATTCTTCTGCATGCTGAGTGCCAGTTGGACCAACACCATTTATTGAACAGTCTGTCCTTTTTCCATTGAATGTTTACAGATCCTTTGTCAAAAATCAAGTGACTATATATGTGAGGGCCCATTTCAGGATCTTCTATTCTATTCCATTGATCCACGTGCCTATCTCTGTACCAGTACCATGCAGTTTTTAGCAAAATTGCCTTGTAATATAGCTTGAGGTCAAGGATAGTGATTCCCACAGAGGTTTTCTTGTTGTTGAGTAAGGATTTCGCTATTCTAGGTGTTTTGATATTCCAGCTGAAATTGCACAATGATCTTTCCAACTCTATGAAGAATTGGGTTGGCAGTTTGATGGCGATTGTATAGAATCTGTAGATTGCTTTTGGTAGAATGGCCATTTTTACAATATTGATCCTTCCAATTCATGACCATGGGAGAACTTTCCATTTCCTGAGATCTTTCTCGATTTTTTTTTTCTTTAGAGATTTGAAGTTTTTGTCATACGGGTTCTTCATTTGCTTAGTTAGAGTCACTCCAAGGTATTTCATATTGTCTGTGTCTATTGTAAAGGGTATTTTCCCCTAATTTCTTTCTCCACATGTTTGCCATTAGAGTAGAGGAAGGCTACTGATTTGTTTCATTAATTTTACATCCAGCCACTTTCCTGAACTTGTTTATCAGCTGTAGAAGTGCTCTGGTGGAATTTTTGCGGTCACTTATTTATACTATCATTTCATCTGCAAACAGTAATAATTTTACTTCTTTCTTTCCAATTTCTATCACTTTGATTTCCTTTTGCTGTTAGATTGCTCTGGCCATGAATTCCAGTACTATGTTGAACAGGTAGGGGGACATTGGGCAGCATTGTGGAGTTCCTGATTTTAGTGGGATTGCTTCAAGTTTCCCACAGTTAAGTTTGATGTTGGCTATTGATTTTCTGTATATTGTTTTTATTATGTTTAGGTATAGTCCTTGGATTCCTGTTCTTTCCAAGACTTTTAACATGAAGGGGTGTTGAGTTTTGTCAAATGCTTTCTCAGCATCTAGTGAGATGACCATGTGTTTTTTTTTTTTTTTCTTTGAGTTTGCTTATATGGTAGATTATGTTGATGGATTTCTTTACATTAATCCTTCCCTGCATCCCAGGGATGAAGCCAACTTTGTCTTGGAGATTGAACATTTTTGGATTTGGCTTGCAAGGATTTTTTTCAGTATTTTTTCATTAATGTTCATGAGTGAGATTGTTCTGAAGTTCTCTTTCCTTGGAGGGTCTTTGTGTGGTTTAGGAAAGAGGGTTATTGTGGCTTTGAAGAATGAGTTAGGTAGTGTTCCATCTGACTCTATTTTATGGAATACTATGGAGAGTATTTGTATTATGTCCTTAATAAATGTCTGATAGAATTCTCCAATGAACCCATCTGGACCTGGGCTTTTTTTGGTTGGGAGGTTTTTGATGACTGCTTCTATTTCTTTATGTGCTATGGGATAATTTAGAGGGTTTACCTTGTCCTGGTTTAACTTCAGTATCTGGTATCTGTCTAGGAATTTATCCATTTTCTCAATATTTTCCAGCTTTGTTGAATATTGGCTTTTGTAGTAGGATCTGATGATTTCTTGAATTTCCTTAGTTTCAGTTGTTATGTCTTCACTTTTCTCTCTGATTTTGTTAATTTGGATACTCCCTCTTTCCCTCTAATTAGTTTGGCTAAGGGTTTATCAATCTTGTTAATTTTCTTAAAGAACCAGCTCTTGGTTTTGTTGATTCTTTGAATGGTTCTTTAGTTTCTATTTGGCCAATTTCTGTTCTGAGTTTGATTATTTCTTACCGTCTCTTCTTGGATGTATCTGCTTCCTTTTGTTTTAGAGCTTTCAACTATGCTCTCAAGTTGCTAGTGTATGCTTTCTCTAGTTTTGTTTTAGAAGCACTCAGAGCTATGAGTTTTCCTCTCAGTACTGCTTTCATTGCATCCCATAGGTTTGGGTATGTTGTGTTTTCATTTTCATTAAATTCTAGATAATTCTTAATTTCTTTCTTTATTATTTCTTCTTTGACCCTGCTATTGTTTAATAGAGCATTTTTAATTTCCATGTGTATTTGGGCTTTTTGTTATCTTCATTGTTATTAAAGACCAGCCTTAGTCCATGGTGATCTAATAGGAAGCATGGGAGTATATCAATCTTCTTATATCTATTAAGGCTTGTTTTGTGACTGATTATATGGTCAATTTTGGAGAAGGTGCTGTGAAGAAATGAGAAAAAGTTATATTCTTTTGTTTTAGTATGATATATTCTGTATATGTCTATTAATTCCCATTGGTTCATAAGCTCTGCTAGTTTCACTGTGTCCTTGCTCAATTTCTGTTTCCATGATCTGTCCATTGATGAGAGTTAGGTGTTGAGGTCTCCCACTATTATTGTTTGAGGTGCAATGTATTTTTTGAGCTTTAGTTGGATTTACTTTTAGGAATATGTGTGCTTTTGTATTTGGAGTTTATATGTTAAGGATTGAGAGTTTCTCCCGACAATTTTTCCCTGTAATGAGTAAAAAGTGTCCTTTCTTATTTTTTGATAACTTTTGGTTGAAAAACCTAGTTTATTCGATATTAGAATGGCCACTCCAGCTTGCTTTTTGGGGCTATGTGCTTGGAAAGTTTTTTCCCAATCTTTTACTCTGAGATAGTGTCTGTCTTTGTCTCTGAGATGAGTTTCCTTTATGCAGCAAAATGCTGGATTCTGTGGATGTATCCAGTCTGATAGCCTATGTGTTTTTATTGGGAATTGAGTCCATTTATGTTAACAGATATTAAGTAATAGTGGTTGTCGTTTCCTGCTATTTTTGCTTTCAAAGGTTGAATTGTGCCTGTGTGTCTTTCTTTTTTTTTTTTTTTTTTTTTTTTTTGTTTTCTTGCTTAGGTATTTTCTTGTTTTTACTAGAATGTAGTTTCCTTCCTTGTATTTGATTTTCCACCGATATTTCCTTGTAGTGCTGGTTTTATGGTCAGATATTATGTAAATATTGTTTTGTCTTGGAATATATTGGTCTCTCCACCTATAGTGATTGAGAGTTCTGCTGGGTAGAGCAGCTTGAGCTGACACTTGTGTTCTCTTCGGGTCTGCATAATGTCTGTCCAGGATCTTCTAGCTTTCATAGTCTCTGTTGAGAAGTCAGCTAGAATTCTGATTGGTCTGTCTTTTTATGTTACATGACCATTTCCCTTACTGCTTTTAGTATTCTTTCTTTGCTTTGGGCCCTTGGCGTTTTGACTATATGTGTCTGGAGGAATTTCTTCTCTGGTCCACTCTATGTGGAGTTCAATAGGCTTGTTTAATGCTCATGTTCATCTCATTCTTAAGGGTAAGGAAGTTTTCTTTTATGATTTTGTTGAAGATAATTCTGTTCCACTTAGTTGCTATTCTTTGCCCTCTTCTATTCTTATTATTCTTAGGTTTGGTCTTCTCATTGTGTCCTGGATCTCTTGCACACTTTGGGTTAGGAGCTTTTGGCTTTTGCATCTTCCCTGACTTTTGTCTATGTTCTCAATGTTGTCTTCGGCCCCCATGATTCTCTCTTCCATCTCTTGTAGTTTGTTGGAGATGCTTGCATCTGTGACCCCTGATTTAATTTTTTAGGTTTTCTACCTCTAGGTTTGTCTCTTTTAGAGTTTTCTTTATTGTTTACATTTCTGCTTTAAATTTCTTCTTCAATTCCTTCATCTCTTTGTTTCTATTTTCCTCTAGTTATTTGATTTCTTTGAGTGTTATTCTTGTTTCCTCTTTAAAAGCTTCTATTTCTTTATGCTTTTCCTCCCTTTCTTGTTTAAGGATCTCTATCATCATCTTGAGGTATGATTTCAGGTCTGAGTCTTCTTTTTCTAGAGTATTTGGCATTCTGCTATTTGCTGTGATGGGAGAGCTGGGTTTTGGTTTTGCCAGGTTGTCTTGGTTTCCCTTGGGAAAGTTCTTTAGCTTTCTCTTGCCATTTGGTTTTTTGTGATTATATGTGTTCTTGTTGTTAGTGATTGATCCTCATCTCTCCCATGTACCTGGCCGGTGTCCCTGTATCTCCACTGTTCCTGGTGGCAAATGGCCTGAGTGCCTGTTCTGCATGCACTAGCTCTCTGGTTGGAAACCAAGTCCCTAAGGCAGAGTTCCTGGTCCCTTAAATCAATGGTGTGGGTGCTTTCTGGGTGCTTTACCCAGACCATCTGCTCCCTGGCTACTTGCAGCCCAGTCTCACCAGACCTGTGTTCCTGGATCCAACACCATATTTTAAACATTTCTTGTTTTGTTTGTTTGTTTGTTTGTTTGTTTGTTTTGTTGCTGTCTTTTACTTTTGTTTTCTTTGCTTGTTTCTTCTTTTTGTCCCTCTTTTTAAATTTATTTTTTATTCTTCATTATGGTAAAATAGAAGGAGAGTGTAATGAAGTTACACATATAATGAAAAAAACTGCTTTTAATTTGTAATCTCATTGTGTTAGAGTGGATTTGGGTCTGCTCACATACATGTGAAATGATGTCCCTGGCTTCCATAAGAGGATACATATTCCCTGGAATGTTAACAATGGTAGTTAGGAACCACCTGAACACTGTTAAATAGTAATATATCTAACAAGCCTCTGAAAATATGTGTTAACTGTTGACATAATATTCTCAGCACAAACTTGATAACTGTATGTTACATACAGTTGCTCCACCTCTAAAACCTATAAGAAATTAGGTACCTGCTGACATTTTTTGATGGATTGGCTTTAATCATAACTTGTTCCAATGTGCTTCTTCTGAAAGAAGCCCTCAAAATGACTGTGTTTTTATTTTAGGGAGTCTTGACTCACCTAAGTATCATCTTGAGCTATCTTTACCTAGGAATTTCATGGGGTGGATTATGAACTTATAAAAAAGAAA